>NC_137591.1:18461254-18531254 GCF_963210335.1 Falco punctatus | reverse complement strand
CCCTGTTTATGTGTTGACGTGTTGGGAAACAGGGTCATCCTGCTAGGATCGGGTAGGACACTTTATTCGGCTCCTTTCTCTGCAAGACAGGCAGTTGTAGCTGGAGTAATTGGGGAGGGTCGCCGCAGGCAGGCTGAGGGGCACTCCAGTCTGGCTGCTTTCCTCGAGCGGTGGCTGAGCGTGAGGAGGTGCCCCTGGTTTTGCTGCACGGCAGCTCTGAAAGTTAACAAGGTGGCAGAATAGAAGTTTCAAAAGTGCTCTTATTTATAAGCTCACAAACTCACTGCCGAGTAACGTCAGCGGCATGAAACATTGAGAGAAAATTGCCAAAATCCGTGAAAGAAAGAAGTGACAAGAGGTGGGCCTGGCAGCTGCCTCCCTCAGCCTGCCCGGCAGCCGTCCAGCCCGATGAAGAGCTCGGCTGCTCAGGGATGGTGAGAGGATGGGGGTAGCCCCCGTTTATTTGCTATGATATTTATGGTTTCTTTCTCCAGCAACGCCATGGAACATTGCTGGACTATACCCAGCCGGAGCTTCCTCGGCCACAGGGTCTGCTTGTAGGCAATGCAGCAGTTGGGACACAGTAGGGCCAGGGAAACTTAAAAGAAGCCTCTAGCTCCATCCTGAAATCCTGGAGCAAAAGTTTGTGTGGAGGAGAGGCTCTGCAAAGAGAGGTGGGGTCGGCGGGAGCTGGATCCCCGCCTTTGCAGGCTGTGAGGACATGCTGGGATGTGGGACAGGCCACCGAGTGCTCCAGCAGTCTCAGCAGTGAGATAAAATGAAACACCTTCTGAGCTTTGCTTGTGTATTTTTCAGTAGGCGAGTTGCCTTAGAGACTGAGGATATACTGAACTGGAAGTAACAGGAACAGGAGAAAGGGATAGTAAAATATGGCTGTATCTGGAGGTAAGATCTTGGCTTCTTTCAGCTGCATTAAAGGTGGGAAAAACAATAATTTCAATTTGATTTTTTTTTTTAGACGATGTTTTTATTCAGGAAATGCTGGAACCAAACTTCTTACAAATGCTTTCTCAGATCCAGGGTGGACTTCCAGGCAGAAAGTCTGAAACAGATCCCTGGACTCACCAGACAGGTCACAAGGATATTTAGATGTCAAGATTTAGGATGCAGGAACTTGAACTTGAATTTTATGATATCAGCAGAAAAGCAGAGGCGAATATTTTTAAGTCAAGCAATACTGTGTAGAAGTGGGGGAATATCCTAGTCTGTACTGGAAATAAAATGTGCTACTGAAAACGGGATCAAATGGCAAGAGTGTGCAGGTACTCTATTGCTGGCCATATTTTAGAGAGGGAGAGAGAGAGGGAGGGAGAGAGCATCCTTCTTGGAGGATATAATGTAAATAAATCCTGCTGTGAGCGGTACAATCCTTTGTGTCAAGTTGATCGCAAATCCTAGTATTCATCTTCAGGGGAGGAGATGATGTATATCACTGAACACCTGCAACCACAGAGCTTTTATTGTGGAAATTCTGCTTGCTGACCCTCTTCCACTTAGGAGCTGAATTTAACGTGTGTTCTATTCCTAAAAGCAGTAGATCAAAGCAGCATGCACTTACTCTGCAGACCTGTTTCCTGTATTCCAGTCCTGTTTGCTTGCTTTAATGGGAGAGTTAAGGTTTTAATATTATTTACTCCTGTTACAGAATCAATACAACTATGAAAGAGTAATCAGGGTTTTATTCTGGTGATCAGGGTAGGAAATAAGTTGCAATTGCAAATCTAGCTGTCCTTGGTTACACCTCCTGGATCTCTGTGGCTGGCTTCAACAGTGTGCAGGTAGTGGGGAGGCCAACAGCTGGACCGTTAACTTTTATTATGGGTGCTGAAGCACGAGGCAGGAGAGGCTCAGCCTGATTTGCAGGTCTAGGCTGAGTTTGTAGTGGCTACAAGAGGATGTTTTTTAAAAGCTTATAAACAGATTTTATTTTATTTTATTTGTAAACCACTGAGACTCAATAAACATGGGGCTGCACTATACTGGTTTACGATGCTGCTTTTTAGAGCTGATCCACAATTTAAGCAGAATACTATCTGCAAGCTCCAATTTATGTTTGAAAATGACACGAAATTGCTGCTTTAAAACTCCAGACCCAAATGTCTCTGCCTGCTGCTGAAACCTGGTGCCATGCAGGGCTGGTGCAGTTTTGGGGAGCTCTGTGGGTCCAGCAGCTGCCAGGGTGCCTGTACCACGCTGAGCTTGCAGGCTGCTCTCCCCACCGGTGCCTCCCAGAGCACATGCCCTAGCAAAAAATACCTACAAATTCAAAGGTATTTAAAATACTTGGAGTGTCTTGTGTGACCAAGACAGGAATAGTACCATCTGCAGAAATAGCACAGCTATATCAAAGATGGTGTTATCTCCACAAGGATTGCCTCCCTTGCAAACTGAGGCTAGAGGAAGTACAGTAGAGTTACCTTGACCATTAATGTGGTGAGATGTCCTCACCTGCAGGAAAGTTTGATGCCTTCTTTTTCCTTTCAGTGAGGAGGAATTTGATCTACTACAAAAGCTGAAGAAGGTAGAACCAAAGAAGAATACCCCTGAGGGGGGCCATTTTAACACAAATCTCAACTAGAACTGAAATGCATGTGACCTTTGCAGACCGTACCTAAACTGTGTTATGGAAGGAGATGTTGCTTTGTATCTTTCCTTGACTTTCAAGCCTCTCTGCGGAATAAAATGCACTCAGGTGCTTAGTAGCCATTTACCTCCAAAGTATTGTCAAAATTCCAGTCTTTCCTGATGGTTTGCAACATTTAAGCATGCCTATAACAGACCATTATTTTACAGTCATTAAATAATGATGATACACTGTGCCAGCTTTGTGCTGGCTATTCTTAGCAAAAGTCAGAGGAATTTTCTGGTAGAGCAACATTTAAGGTGCAGTTCAGTATCAATAGCAGCTCCAGAGGTAGGTGATTTTCTTTGTGATGTCTCAGCTTGTTCCCTTTTCAGAAAAAACCAAAAGGCTAGGGGGGCCCATAAAGCTCAACAGATCTTCTGGTACTGCAGTTCCTCCCTGTTCACAGACAAGAGGTGATTATATTATTTTGTTACTAATACTAATACAAAAGGCATTTGCTGATTTATAATGGTTTTAATTCTGAAATTCCAGTGAGCAGCTTAATGCTATGAGTACAAAAGGAAAAGAACAACCTTCTATTGTCAGGAGGAAATTCATGTTGCTCTTGTTTAGTCCCTGTTTCTCAGTGATGCTTGCAGACAAGGATACAGCCCATGGGAGTGCACACACACTCTGAGGTGATGGGAGCATGCGAGGCTGGGGAGGAAGGGCTGCATCAAGCAGCCTGCTCAGGAAGGAAGGAGCGGTGAGCCACATACAACTTTTAGCAAAACAAGAATCAGGAAGCTGGAAAGAAGAATTCAGTAAAGATTACTTCAGAAAGTAGTGGCGTATGATCTAAGGTCACAACACATTTACCTTTTTCACTTCAGTTTTCTTCTAAAACCATCTTGTACTTGTCTTTTTTTCACATCTGTGTAATGATGTACAGCTACAGGGCTAACTCATTCACATTTTGCTATCTTATTGTCTTTGGCAAATATGTCTGAAGGGGCTGCAGGGCTGAAAAGGACTCCTCAGTGAAAGTCGTTGTGACAAAGTAACATAAATGAGAAGAATCTTGCACATGTGAATGTGCTTGGACGATGCATTGCTTTGGCAAGCTGTAACGCAGCTTTGGCTGCTGGAGCTGACTTGGGAAGCTTTCCATGTCCTTTTGCCTCTTGTATTTTCCCTTTTCTTTGAGTTGCCCAAGTTTATTCTCACTTTTGATTTCAGAATGATTCAGAAGCACCCTGGAGATGCTCTAGCTAATTTTTGAGCTTCCAGTCAGTGAGAGAAATTGTGCTTGTACTGTAAATGGAGATAGCTTTCTGCGAAGTGCTCTCCCACTTGCATTGCTGTGCTTCAGATCTAAGGCGCAGTGGTGGGTGCTCTATTGTAGTCTTCAAAACTTCCTGTCATAGTCTATATTTTGCCTAATAGGTTTTTGAGGGAGTGTATTGATTTCTCTATAGAATGACAGTGACCTTTACATGCTGCTGTATGTTATGTCATACTGCAATAGCCCCACTGAGTCCCCATAGCCCTGACCCTACATCCAGCTTGTGAATCAAGAGCTGTGCACTTTAAAACCCTGCGTGTTTACTCCTAGTGGGTTGAAGGGCTGGAGGGGAGGCCTCAGATATCTAAATGTTCAGCAGCTTTCTACCATTTGCACAGCTCGAAGGTTGAGTATTCCAAGAAAAGATTCGTCTCTGGCTCTTCCCTAGATCATGTGCAAGCAGGATGCAGCTGTGGAGCCTGGCAAGGAGGCATAAACAGGTGCTGAAGGCATGCTGGTTTCAGTGTTCAGTCACAGAACCAAGGTGTCTGTCTCCAGATGGGTTGCATGGGGTTCTTGCCCTGCCGCTGCATGATTTTAGCACTGCTCAGTGTGAGTAGAAGTCAGCACCTGTGCACTGGTGCCAATTTTTTGGTTTTCTCATCCTTGCTTATGTCTGTTCCACCTCCAGGGCTGCTTTTACCCAAACATCAGCAAAGAAAATTTTTCTAATGGTGGAGAAAGCTTACTCTTGCCCTGTAACTGTCCATGAATTAGGCCATCACCCCTGTGGATGTTGAAGGAATGGAGGAACCAGCATGCAACCCTACAACAGACCATCATCAAAGGTACACACTCTCCCAGTTTGTTCACTGTAGAGTGCCAAGGGTCAGGCTTTTCATCTTACACATTATGTTTGATGATTTGTAGCACTGGAAGCAGAGGGCCCCTGTGTAAGAGACAGGAGATAAATCCATCAGAAGCATCTTGGTTTGCAGATTCTACTGGACACCACTGTGCGCTCAGAAAACTGGTCACTGCAATTCATTCCTGTCTGAAAACAGCATCTTCTTTTTTGGGATGGTCTCAGAAACAGGTTGGTAAAACCTGCAAAATGGTGAGTTTCACATGCTGCTTTTGTTACATGTTACTGAATAGCACAACAAACTCCTTGAAGGCTACTGCACATGGATTTATTTGTCTTAGTATAACTATCAGTGTGAAGATGGATTGTCAGCATAACATATACGTGAAGGAAGCTTAGTAATAATTAAGGACTTCTGATTTGAAACAACAGCCTGCTGTTCAAGAGAAACTGGAGATGGTTTTGTCCCCCTCCACCAGCTAAGAAATAGATATCTGTATACATATATAGATACATATATTAAACGGGAAAGAAATGGAGATCATATTGAAGATACACATGAACTGTGAGAGAGAATCCATATTCCTGGCATTAGCTCTGCCATACCAGCTCATCAGCAGGTACTTCAAACGTATCACTTCCTCCCAGAAATTAAACAACAAGGAGAGAAAATCTGTCCTAATTTACTGTGAGTTACTGGGGGTTAAAAGTCTGGAACTGTCTTTGAGCCTGCTAGATCAGAAATGTTGACTTCTGGCTCATAGGTACTGAATACAGTAAGGGTTTAGTATGGAAAAAATGTGGGCATTTAGTCAGTCAGTTAACAGGTATATTAACTAATTTGATTATTGATAAAAAAAGACAGCATTGATACAAAACCAGGTGTAAGTGTTTTTCAAGCAACAAAGTTTACCTTTTTTCTCTTCATTGTGGATCTGCCTAGAAATATCTTTTTCCCAATGTTTATGGGTTAGAACTAGTCCTTTTCCTTGCCTGACTATAACCAACTCCACCTATTGGTATCATCTTAGTCCAAGCTAGAAAGTAAATTATTTATTTATTTTGATTCCTCTATGGTACAAAATGCATGTTTTGAGAATTAGTGGGATTATATTTAAAATCCTACAGCTCTTACCCTAGCAGTTTTGAGAGTAGTTTAGCACAAGTGGGATGCAGTGTGGACAGTGTTTCCACTTCTGCTCTGAGCTTGGTGAAAATGACCTGGGAATATCAAGGGCTGAATAACTGCTGACAAAACAACTGGATCTTCTGTTGAAGAGGAACTGGCAAAGTCTGGCATTTCTCAAGGCTAGTTTTGTTACCTGACATTCTGCCAAAAAGGAGCTGCCAGTGATGAGGTTAAGGGCTCATTCAATGGCTGTGAAATCAGCATCAAACAAACAGCCACAGGGAGTGCCAGGCCATGTTCAATCCTTCGCCTGGAGTCTCCTAATATTAGGATTACTTTTGACAGACAGAGCAAAGGCTTCCACTGGCCTAGGCAAACAGAATGAGCAACACAAAACACCTCGCTACAAAACATGAGGATAGTGATGCAGTGGCAGAAGCTGCCGGTGAGCCTTAGCTACCTTTAAAGCCTCTATGTCTTAATTTTCTTTTGTTTGAATCCTTTCTGTCTTGAATTAAAAAGAGTTAAGACCTAGTAAAAATTTTTTTTGACCATGGACAAAACAGCAGAGCCAGCTAATTTAATCTGACATATAATTATTAAAAATCTGGCAATCACATAAACAGCACAAAATTTTCCAACTGCCTATTGGCTTTGTGACTTATGGGCTACAGTAAAGAAATCGTTCTACCTAATTGCAATGACTTAGCCAAAACAATGCTTATAGCAAATTAATAGGATTTCTTCTATGTGTGACCACTTTGCCTGACAGCCAGGTTAATTTGATCATAGCTGCTAATTTGAATCACACTCCCTAAGATGATTGATGACAAGGCCTCCATAATTGTAAGGGTTGTAAACATGCAACTAATACTCCATTCACTATTTATTCAACCAAGTCACCTTCAGGTGGTGAGCTGTGTCTTCAACTGCACATTCATGATTGCTCTAAGAGTCCTTGTACTCCTTCCAGAGAGGTGAGTCTTCACACGGTTTCAGCTGTCCACATCCCAGGTGGACCAACTGACATTGTCAAGAATGTTGAGTTCAGGCAGACCGGATCCCAAGACAAGTAACACCCTGTGGAGCAGCAGAATGTTAGTTATATAAATGACTGGGCCATTGTTTATAAGAAGGCAAAGGTTGTCTTGACGTTTGGCTGTGCAAACATAGCACCAGTGACTCAGCAGTGTAGAAAAAGTTGGATTTAAGTACTTATCTGCACTGCACAGGTGAGATAAAATTGCCACATGTGTAGATGTGCTTGGGCTAGTTTTTGTGTGTGAAGGAGTTGCAGTGAGAAGCTCAAGACTTGATATTTGATCTGTAGTAGAGGCTTATGTGGTCATGGCTTGCTCAGCATGGGTCACTGGAGAGAAACTGTCTCAGGAGAACCTGCAGGAATTGCAACATAAGCACCACACAAATCAGCATGTGGGTTTTATCTACTTTGGTGTAGTGCAGTTATCTGTGTAAGGTCTGACATGCAGCTAGGATGAGCTGCACTGGTTACTGGTGATGGTTTCATAGCAGTGACTGGCAGTGCTGGTTTTTCTGTATATGTGTGTAACTGTTCAAACTGTGCTGGTTATTATTAGATAGAGACAGGGTGTGTTGTTTTCTTACCTATCCAGTTGCCTTCATGGTGATCACTGTATTGGATCAAGTAGGCAAATTGTGTGCTTAGACACATGCTGTCATAAAACTGATGCCTAAAAAAGTCATGTCAGGGTACGTGTACAAACATACATACACACAGAAGAATTCCCTGCAGGCTATAGAAAGCAGGACAATAATAGTTGTATTCTAGTCCATTTGGCCTCTAGAAGCTAAAATTGAAAAAACTTGAAAATGGAGTAAAGAGTCAAGAGGTGATGTGGTTTCCTTGGTCCACTAGAGCAAAACACAGGTGTGCTTTTGAGGAGAAAAGAACCAAGCAAAACATGAGGCAACTTTGGGGTGATAGCTTGGTCCTTTTTCCATTAGCTGAATCTCACTCTGGCTTATGGATTTGTAACGTTCAGAATTTTACTTGAACTCTGTGCACACAAAAGAATATGCTAAGGACAGTGGGAAATAACATATGGATTGAGACAAGTAATAAATAAGGTGTAATGAGTTTATTGTGGATCCATCCATTCTACCTACCCACGTACCTAAAGCACATATCACTGCAGTAGCTTAGCATCATGTCTTCTCCCTGGCATGTTCATGTTTATGTATTTCTGTTCTGTGAAAAAATGAGGCAAATTACAGTGTTTCTTTACATTCCACATATGTTGTATGTTATTTATTCATTCTTTTTTGCTCTTACCTCTAAGAAGTATTTCAAATCATCTTGACATCTCATCTATACACAAAGCTAGGAAATTTTGCATTTCTACCAGTTTTACAACCCAGTGAAAACCATTTATTTCTTTTTTTTTTTTTTTTGTCAGTGCATCATTGCAAATTTCTGTCATGAAAGAAAGTATTTTTGCCCATGCAAGCTGAATTTTTGCTTCATGAACCAGGAGCTGCTCATATCCCTGTGGAGGCAATTGTGTAGGGTCAAAGGTTAAATTTAGAGTTTTCTGTGACTGATCCTGTTATAAAGTTAATTTGTAGAATTATACTACCCAGCCTAGCAAGATGACTGGCTGGAGGGGCAGCAGGAGGACCGACTGAGAGACAGGGACCAGTTCTGAAGTGTAGCTAAGTGGGCTGAATAAAGGCTTTGGTCCAGGATCGGGGAGCAAGTGGACAGACCAGCACCTGCATGCCACTCCTTTGAAGTTCAGGTGCAGCCTCTTTCAGCCTCAGTGCAGAACTGGAGTGGCTCTGTGTTTTGCCACATATGTTTTTTGATGATGCAGGAGAGAGAAGATGACTTGAGACTGAAAGAGGCACAGTCAAATCAACATCTAAGCAACCCTTCTGATCTTTTACCATAATGCATCTTAGAAACTTCAGCACTGTGTTTCTGAAACCATACAAAGTATACATGAAGGCTGTCTTTTTCCCACATGCCTCCCAAGTTTCACCATCTGCCCAAAGAATGTGATTAAAAAACTGATGTCCTTTAAATGGCTTATTTTGGGGGTGATTAATGCTTTGTGGCTTAATTTATTATTCCACCTTGCTTTGCCCTGCCTGGCATGCAGAGCAAAATGAATGTCTCCAGCACCAGTTTTGAAAAAGTGTGGTGGTTTTGGGGGATCTAGGTCAAATTAAGCAGCCAACAGAGTTCTTGAGTACCTGGTACCCAGGGCAGGGTCTTGGTGTACTCTGTTGCAGTCATTCTGGATGCTTGTCTCACACTGTGTGGCCATAAGATTGGTTGAAGGCCACTGAAGTCTGTGGACAGTTTCAAGATGCTTTTGGATGAGTTATCAGGCCCTTGGAGAGCAGAACCGTGACCTTGTCCATCTGGCTCCAGGTCAGGTTCTGGGTTGTCTGATGGAGAGAGAAACATCAATGCCCTGAGATGTGAGGAGAGGGGGAGGAGGTGAAAGCAATGCTAATTCCTACTTCTGCCTCTTGTCAGGCAGGTGAGAAATGAAATTGAAAGGAACTGCACAAGGGGTTGGAGAGCTTGTTCTTAAAAAAAAAAATAAATTAAAAAAGATAAAGACAGCGACAGATTTAAGCTCTGGGTGTGATGGAGTTTTGGGGAGCTGAAATTTCTTAAGGCAGCTCATAATTTCAACGGT
This sequence comes from Falco punctatus, assembly GCF_963210335.1. Classification (NCBI taxonomy): domain Eukaryota; kingdom Metazoa; phylum Chordata; class Aves; order Falconiformes; family Falconidae; genus Falco; species Falco punctatus. Next base: position 18,521,696 of record NC_137591.1, on the reverse strand, counting down.
GAATTGCAGGATCTGATTTTTTTATAGAGGAGGAAGGAGGCAGGCTGTTCAGCACAGCAGGAAAGCTAGTGTCTTGTCTGACATCTCACAGTAAGACACAAGGGAGAGGAAGTCTGTGGAGGGTTCTTTTTTGGCTGATCACTGGTGAGCAGACAGGTAATTTCTTATTAGTATTTGTCAAATTAAACCAAGCTAACCTGGCCAAGGAGGGGAGGTATTGTATTAGAAACTGGTCTTTCATTTAGGGCTTTGATTTTCTGGGCCAACTCTAAGGTTCTCTTGTGTTCTGGTATCCTTACTAGACTCTTAAATACTTTAAAAGAAAATGGAACTTTGCCTACAAGAACCTAGAAATGCCTGGCTCTGTGGCCTGCCGCCCTCTGAGGGTAACCATGAGGGTTGGCTTCCTGGCCTGACGCCTGGCATGGGCAGGTCCTGCTCTGTAAGTCCCTTTCTGCTGTTGTGCTCCCTATTTGTGTGTATTGAGAAGTGAGAGGCAACACACAATCCTTAATTTATTCTGTAGGTGTGGGAAGGGAAATTTTTTATTTTGACTCATCTGCAGTATTCAGTGGAAGTGGCAGGATTTGGTAGCTGAGAGCACTGCATTTCAGAAGTGAGACTGGAGAATGCTACGGAACCTCAGCGTACCATATTTCGTATTTTTTATGTGTTTAATGTTGTGTAGGATTTCACCAATAGAAACTCTTAATAAGGTATTAAAAATAAAAGCCTGAAGTAAGATTAGCAATTTGCACCTTTTTAAAAATGAACACTACTCTTGTTGTTTTGATATACAGCTCCATTATCAATTTGCATCTTTAAAGAGGTGTAACCTTTCTCTGATAACTTCTTCTCTTTTAGTTAGCTGAAAAGACCCAGTTATACTTTGCCTGTATCGCACTTTCTTATGCACAGTTAAAGCAAGCCAGTAACAAAAACAGATTTTTAAAGAACTGGAGTGTGATTCAGCTTATTCTAGCCTAGGCTATCAGAGTTGACTGGTAATCTTGCTGAAGAGTAGCCCTGCAGGTTATTAAAGAAAAAAAAAATTAGTTTCTGAGAATATATCAACAAAAATTTCTTCATGCTTGAACAGTCACATACCCATAACCTTCTTATTTATCAAACTGGCTCCAGGGAATAGTACAACCTTCAGTCTGCTATCATACAATGAACTGTGCCTGTTGGCAGAGCAATCTTGACTGATAATTCCCATCTTCCAGCCTGCCTTACCCTATCTGTTCAAATGGAGTTACCCCAGCTATAGCACCCAAGGAGACACCTTCTACTACAAGGTCCAGTTGTCAGAGGTCAGTCCATTTAGACTATTCTCCAGCATCCTGGCATGTCTGGGAGGCCTTACATTTGTGGACCCTACACATGTGTTTTTTAATGTAAATATCACAAACAGGGCCATGCTGTTAAATGTATGCAAAGAATTCCTTTAGCTGGAAAATGCTTGAAACCTTTTATGACAATAGTTTTATTCTTAACTGTGAAACTGAAATGTTATCTTTATTTTCTTCCTATTCATCCCCTCACAAATACTTAGAGTAAACTTGTTATCAGACCAAAAACTATCTATGAATTGTCATTATTTTTACTAATTTTTTTCTTCCCCTCAATTAATAACAATTAACACATGAATGGTGAGGCTTGCAAATTAGCTCAACTCTGGGCTTCCACACAGGCTAACAGGCATGGTGTAGGCTGTGAGGCACACCTTAACATTGTCAGGGAGCCATGCCTGCCCATCCCCCAGGGAGGAGCTGTCCTCTGGCACTAGGGGAAGAAAATGAACCTCAAGGTGACAGTCTGGCTGCTCACAGTATAACTCAAGGTTATGGAGAACAATTCTTGATAAGTCTGGCCCAGACCTTGCTGAAGTCACAAGAATTTCAACTGGTAATGTCAGTCTTCAGTTTTAAAGATGGCTTGTCTCTGTGTTGGTATGAAAAGGTATATGAAGTTTGGCTTCTGTGGGTGGCTGAAATAGGAACCCAAAGAAAAGAAAAAGCATTAAACTATTGATTGTTGACACTTCAGACTGAGGATTTTATAAATTTAGTGATGCATCTCCCCAGTTCATACACGGAAGTTATACAAAGTAACATTCAGTAAGAGATATTCAATTGTCTTCTGCTGAACACATACAATATGTGTCAAACAATAGGACTTTTTCTCCTTCAAATATAAAAACCTTAACACAAACTGAACTACAGAACGGTTGCTGAGTTCTTGTCAAATCTGCTAGCAATTGATTATATGGGGAAAAGCGTGGCACATCATCTATCAACTCTGCATGGGGGAATGATTAGCTGCTTTTGATCATTGATAGGGGTATATTAGGTTTCAGAATGAATCCACTCCTCTAGCTTGTAACGAAGAGAACAGTCACTCCTGACTGAACATTGGTATGTACAGGAAGATCATAAATGTGAAATGCAGGGCTGCAGCACAAAAATACTTGAAAAACCAAAATCTTGGTCTTAGTCTCAGCTTGATTTATCTTTGTGCTGCAGGCAGGAGAGCTGTCCCCAGTGGCAATGTTCTTTAGTGACTTGCATGGCCTCTGCACTGGTGAAAGTGTTGTCCTTGAAATCACCAAGGAATATCTTTATTTCAATTTCGGCTTGAGGTTATCATTATAGTACATTTTAGAGTTACATTTAATTCCCAGTTCATACAAGGAAGTCATACAAATTATTGATTTTTAGCCCAGATCATTAAGAATTTTAACACAGGCTGTGGCTACTCAGATAAAAGAGGTTCTATTAAGAGCTTAACAAAGGTTAATTCTGGCATATAATTAACTCATCAGCTAATGAGCTAAAGACAACTTTATAATTTAATTGCTACATCTGGTAAAAAGTTCAAAGAGGAGAAACAACAGCTTTCAACATCTAAGTGCTTAGAGTAGTAGCCGCGCTTATTCCCTCACCCCAAGGAAGGTTAAAATCCAGCCCCTCTTACAAATCCCTTTTCTTTGTGTTTCTCATTTCTTTCTTCAGTCTGCTTATGGGAACAATCCCTTCACCCTTGGCTTGCTATATCCATTCTCATATGTTGTGGAGTAGTATTTAAAATAAAGATGAGTGATTAATTCATAAGCAAATTTCTGCAAGTATTCAAGTCAAGGGCGTGGGTAACAGCCTGGTGAAAGATGACGCTACCCACTTGCTCCCTCCTGGTGTCATCCCTTCAGTCCCCAAGCTTGGTAGCTGCTGGGGGAGATTGATGGAGGAAAGGAGAGGCAGCATTTCGGTCAGACAAGGGGAGCAGTCACATTCCCAGTTGCTGTTACAAATTAATATGCTGTATGGCAGTCTTCCCCTTGCATAACATGTCAACCTATGTGGAGAGTAAGAAATAAATTTAGAAGTTTAGTTAATCTCTGAAATTAATGGAAAAACATTTAGTGGGGCAGATGCTCAGCTGCTGTTATTTGTGCAATCTGTCACCTGAGAATCTGCCTCGTTGGCTATGGTGGGACATTCTTTTGAGCTTCCTATCAAGCAGAAGGGTCTCTCAGCAACTGCACTGACTGTCGTCTTCTTTTGGGAGCTCATGGATTTAAGTTGCATCTTCCCATCCATTTTCTACATAACTCATGTGGACTGAACCCAGAGTTGCCAGTGGTGTTGAATGGGACACAACAAAGAATTTGATGGTGCTTTGATGGGAGATGGGATTAAATGAGGCACAGCAAGGAAGGAAAAACTCGGCACGGGTGAAGTGGAAAGCCCCAAAGCATGAGACCTGTTGTGGGGCAGAGAGGGTGGGGAAGCAGCAGCTGAGGTCCATCTGTACTCCTGGAAAGGTGACTATTTAAAGGCTGAATGTCCAGGCCACAGTCTGTGATGGAGTTTGAAATTCAGCAGAGGATCTTCTATCCTTAATCCTTACACCTCCTTCACATGATGAGAAACTTTCCTGCAAACAGGCGCCCCAACAATGACAAACCAAATCCTCATTAAAACAAAGAAAGGTTAAGGGGAAAAAATAACCTATTTAAAATGAGGTAACTCACCAGTCTTTGAGCTGTAAATTGACAATAGGATTTATATAAATCCATAATTGTATCTCTTTTACCTGCAGTTAGGCTGGTTAATGATGAAAAAAGTATACAGCCTATCGTGAGGTTTTAATGAGGATTCTTTTTGCAGAGTTAAAAAAATCCACCAAATTAAATTCTGCCAATTTACTCCATTGCAAATTGAGCGCCACCCTGTGCGCAAAAAAATCATCAAGTAGCTTAAATCAGTTACAGCTAAATGTGTAAGTCAGCGTGTGCTTTAGCCTTTAGTCATGAAGAATATATTAGATTTTAAAAATAAATGGCTTTCTGCTGAGTCTTCATTGCAATGGCTTTCTGACTTCTAATTAAATTTTCAGTACTTGTGGGTGCTTCTTCATGTACTTTGTCCACAGAATTCACAGCATCTCTATCATTACGTGCGGTGGAAAACCAGACTGGAGATTATTAAGCTTGTTCATTCCTTTGTTATTCACTAGTACAATACCTAGAGAATTTATTTTTTTTCTCTTGTAAGATAAGAGTAAAGCATTTATTCTACAATAATACTCTATAAGAATGAAGCAAGAATGCATAAACTGAACATGATTAGCAGTAGCTGGTAGCTCGTTACATTTTGCTCATTAGACACTTCTGGTTTCTTTCATTGGTGTTAAATGAACTTAATGTAAATTAATAAGTATGGGTTCACGTAATTTGCAAGGAGCTCATAAGGAAAGGGGGAAACAGTGGGCATTGCTGGCCTCAGCGAGGAGTGCTGCTGCCCGCGGCCGCTGGAAGGGACAGCTGCTGCTGGTGTGGGACGGCAGGAGGCTGGGCTTTGCCTTTCTCAACTATGGCTCTAGTGGTTTGAGGGATGACTCCATACAATCGGTTGCTGATTGGGAGGGGGGAAAAAGTGGCCTGATGCTTGCTGGCTCTTTTCTGCACCTGTGGGACCCTGGTGCCAGCTCTGGGAGTGGAGGTGCTGGCCCTGCAGAACACGTGCTGCCCCAGGGCCGGCTGCTCTTGTCTCCCTGCTTGTGTGAGGCAAGCAGAGGCCGGTGCCCATGGTGCTGGGAGCTGGCAGCTCACTGCCCCGGGGGACCAGGCCTGTGGCAGCAGCAGCCTGGAGGTGCTGCACTCAAAATGGCTTACAAAGTCTGGCCTGTGGGCTGCCAGCCTTCCCTCCCCACCCTCGCCTGCTGTGTCTGCAGGCTCTGGGATGAAAAACTTCACTTAAGGGAAGTCAGAATATGTAATTTTGAAAAGGGTGGCAGTGCAGAGGAGCAGCCCTCTCCCATTGCTCACCAGGTTGGGATTTAATCCACCACGTCTTCTCACAAGTGTGGGTGAGGGCAAGCTGGGGCTACCACCCCCCCACCCTCCCCTTCTACCGTTGCCTTTGGAGCTCCCCATCAGCTGGAAACTGGGGTTGCCACCCTGCCCTGTCTTGGGTGCCTGTTCCACTCTTTGTGGTGGGCTGCTGTGAGCAGCACGTGGTGCTGGAGGGTAAGGGTACGGCCATGGGCAGGCTGAGCTTTGTTACCTTCTGCCGAGATTTGTGGGAACAAGACCAGGGCCCGTGTCGCGAGCTCTGCCTGCAGCCACACGTCCACAGCAGAGCTGTATGGGTGACAGCCTGCACAGGACAATTGTCTGTGCGTCTATGAGGGAGATACAGAGTCATGGAAATGTGACAGGAGGATGCAAAGGTTTAAGAAATATTCTTAACTCCCCCCCACCCACCAGCGCTCATTGAGTGTAACAAAAATGAATGTGGCCGGGCAGTGGTGGACCTATCATGCACCTAATTTCAAGTGTCTCATCACCAATTATCCCTACGTGTATCTGTTCTCTTTACCTGATGGGCTAAGATTGACTCTCAGACCTGGGCTCTCTTCTTCCTCTCTCAGTGTTTCTTCCAGCATGTCATTTTTCCATTTGTCTGCAGCTGCCACTTTAAAGGTGATGGGTTGGATCGCTTACTGCCTGTGTGGCTATTTTGTCTGCAGCTGAGTGTCAGTCCTGGAGGTTAGCATCCACCACACGTGGTTTATTTTATTATGGGACGGCTAAGAGCCTCTTCCTGGAATTTGGTGTAAACCAATTTCACAGGCAGCTAGGCCTATATAGAGAAGACTTTAATGGGCACTTCAGAGGGGCGCTGGGGTTGGAGAGAGCAATGGACACTTTCTATTTTAAGGGTAGGACAATTATAAAATGGCGTCATCCTTGCAGAGTGTTTCACATTAACTTTTTACAACATCTGCTGGAGCTGGCTGGAAAGCGGGAATTATGGAGAGAGGAAATCTAGGAAGTTGGTTAGTTTTTGTTTTGTGTGAAAATGAACAATACAATATTTTGAGAGGAAAAAAGACATCCAGAATCAGTCCTTCCTCCCTTGTCTTCTGCCTGTTGCTGTTGGTACTCACTCTGGATGTGGCCAAGCTTGGTTCAAACCCCTTCCTGGCCTCTGTCAGAGCAAGTCTTGGGCCAGGGAATCCCAGGAAGGAGAAGCAGCAAGGTGGCTGACAGATTTTTTTGGCGTGGCTCTGCAAGAACAAGGGTGTGTTTGGGTTGGAGAGGTTTTTCCCTTCTCCCCACTGGCAGGAGACAGTCCGGTCGCAGGCTGTGTAGGCATGCTAACGTAGCAGCCTTGGGACCCTGTCTGCACCCATCTGTGCTGACATCGGGGGGGGGGCTTTTATTTGTCCTCTTGGATGTGTTTTGCAGAAATGGGCTCCAGAGCATGTTTTCTCTAAAAAACTTTCCCTTTTGACTCTATTTTCCAATGAAAGCTATTTTATAGTAAGAGATCTTGGCCCAGTTCTATCCAGAGGTTGCTGCTTTAAACCATTAGCTATTAAACACTTCAGACATGGGGAATCTGCCATTTCTTGTGGTTATTGTGGCAGTTTGCTGGGACAGGGTTGGGGATCATTCTGAGGAGGTGTTCAGGGAAGATAAAAGTAGAGGGGGACAAAGATCCAGCCTTACTTTTTGTTCCTGTAGGACAGCTTGTATGGAATGTATCATCATTACATTCAAGTGCTGTGAGCAAAGTCGCTAGACACCTTAAACATTCTCCAGCAGATCCTTGTGAGCTCTCATTTGTACAAATTCTGGTAAAACAGGTTTTCTGACCTAAATCAGCACCAGCCCAGCACTAAGGAGCTGGGTTCTTTATTCGGTAAGGTATCCTCCTTGTCAAAATGCATTTACATAGAGCCCTGCAGCCTATGCACTAATAGCGCCTCCCCCTGCTTCTGCCTCCTAGTGGGCTGTCTGAAGGAGGCTATACATATGTATTAAGTTATTAAGCAGTGGTGTGGGTTCTCACAAGTTCAAACGCAGAGCATGCTGTGCCTATGCTCAAACGTCTCCAGGAGGGCCTGGATTAATAGAAATGCAAATGGAGCATCTGCACAAGGCCATATGATTAGAGCCTTCCCCCTCACACCTCAAAGTCAAAAGCAGAAAAACACTGCATATGAAATACAACCAGAAAAACCTGGTGATATAATATGCAAAGTCTGTTACCAATTTCAACAGCAGTCAGCAAAACATTGAGCCTCACCCCACTTTAAGCACCATTGGCCCTACCTTCTCAAAGGTAAGTGGTTTAATCAGCATTGAATTGCTTGGGTCTTAGAATCTACAGTGGTGTTTGCCTTGCCTGGGATTCCAGTGAACTTCAGCTCAGCCCTGTCCAGCAGGAACGCTGCTAACCTGAGCAGAAAAGCTTCTGTTTTGTGCCAACTTATGCAGAGTTCTTTCTGTACTGATGGGAGGTTTTAATATGGCACATGCTAGTAAAATCAGCTAGGGCAGATACTCTCAGTCAAATTCTGCTTTCAGGAACTGGTATTGATGTGAGTTCATACATAATCATTCTGAGTCTATTTCCTTCCACCTGACAGTAGAATTTGACTCACTTGAGACATATATCTTGCTGTGCCAAGGTTTTACATCCTTGTAGAGACACCTGTTCAGCTGTGGTGTGGACTAGTATGGCCTTATTGGATGTTGGTTCCTGTTGCCATAAATGTGGAATAATTGGAAGGCAGGGAAACTATTATTTTGTGCCCTTGGTCCCAGCCAGATCCATGAGTTGTAATGGGAAAGGGCTAAGTGATTTAAGTGTGAAAATTTTTTTTCACATTTTCATATATGTAGTGGAATCAGGTTCCTTAGAGGCAGTGAATGAGACTGACTTCTCTGTGGAGAGGTCTAGACGTTTCTGTGGGAAATACAGACTTGTGCCTGTTTAATACCTATACAATCAGTTGTCATCTTTTGTCACTTCCCAGTGGTCTGTTTTCTCTTGTGGTAAATTGTCACAGGTTACTGCACACCTCCGCTGGCCAGGATCTTCTGAACAGAATCTCATTCCATCACCAACATCACTGGATAAAGTCCATAGGGACAGACGGACAGATGCTTGCTGTTCTTTGCCTGCTTGCTAAGTTGATTCCAGCCTTACAGGGGCATGGCAAAAAGAACGGTGCTCATGGGGAAGCAGCTTAACTTTATCTTCTACATATGAGACTTCTTACTGGATGTGGATCCACTCTTGACACATTTCAGAACCAGGTATGTGCAAAATATCTCTCGTATTCTCAAGCCTCAACCTCACATATTTGTACCATAGATACATCTAAGCAACCAAACATAGTCCTTTACTCTTTTCTAAGACTAAATATTGCAAAACCTTCTATTTTACTTCTGTGCAATTGTCATATTTGCTTGACCAAGAAGCTGTCTTGGCTTTGGATAGGCTTTCTGGAATAGGATTACAGCTGTGATTCAAAATTTAAGCCATTATTAGTGATTCTGTCAGAATAAGAAATCAGACTTAACTTTCACACTTTGTGGAGGTTTTATTTAGTTTGTGCTTGGCAATGACTCTCCTGATGGTATAGGCTATTCACAGATGCTAATATACTTACTGTCTCTGTGAATGAGGGAGCAAACTCTTGAGCTCTTCCATGCCCTAGAATCTGGCTCATGAGCAGTTGTTGGCTGTACAGTGGGTCTATTTAACTGTAAAGGGTAAAAACACATCTAGCACTCTGCCTATCATTTTCTGTATGGAAGTGGGGAAACTAACCTGAATATAATGTAACTTGTGTTGTGAAGGACAGTCCCATATATCTGATTCAAATACCTCTCAGTTATATGAAACTTACAGAGCAGCTGGTGATCATGCTTGCTGCTTTGAGTGCCTTTAACAGCTGAAATATGAATATTGCCCTACAGACACTGCAGTTATTTCCTCAGAAGCAATTGCCATATTTTCTGGCTTTTTCTATGCTGCTTGTTATTGTAGTCTATGTTTTGGTCACCTGCCTTGCATTCTGAGAACTCCTTTCATGCGTCTGTTGCAGCAAAGATGCTCTTCCAGCTTCCCTTGGAAAACTTGGAGAATATGTCCTTGTTCCCCATCTTAGGCTTGTAAGCTGGAAAAAAAGCCACAAAACAGCCACCCATAGAACAATATGTTCTACTTTTGTCAAATAGCATAGGAAAAGCTGCAGGGTTTTTTTTGCAGGCAACTAAAAAGGGACTCTGTTTGCAAGGGAAGTAAAATTTTATGTGTCTCTACACAGTGTACCTGGAAATGTTGAACCTTGTCTTCCTCTTTGTCTTTAACATTCACAGAGCAAATGAAACGTCGGGTTGGAATGGGGAATCAGGTGTGATTCTTCTGTTCAGTGTCAGAATAAGCTGTCTGTGAGCTGTAGCTCACCTTACTCGTTTGATAGGTGCTGGCATCCTGCTTCACAGTTTTCCAGCAGAACTGCAGCATGACTATACGTAGGCCTTGACTCTTCAAAAACATCACCAAATTTATTTGTGTGGTAGTTAATCAACTTTCTTATCTGGTCTCAAACTGTAGAACCAATGGTATGTAAATTCCTAAATAACTGCATGCACCAGGCCTGCACAGACCAGGATAGAGGAAGAATTAATAAAACATACATATGAGTCTCTGCTGATTTCTCTACACATTAAAGGCTGGTGATTGCCCAGCAGTGAGCACATTTGTATACATACTTCTTACATGCCATTAACAGAGCTGACCTCTTTCAGCAGCATACACAAACCTAAACTACAGCTACAGGAACCTTTTTATTTCTTTTAGTCAGAATATATTATTGTGGTGTTTGCAGTTTGGTGGGGAAATGAATAAAGGAAACAGTCCCCTCAGGTTAGATGAGAATCTGACTTCTACTATATTATGGCCAGGATGAGCATAATATCTAATGGGAGAAGAGGGCTATTACTGCCCAACCAGTTGCTGCAGGTCCACAGTAAAACAATAATATAGTTCTGGGAACCTGGCTGCAACCTTGGTTGCAATTCCCATAGTTGATTCAAGTAGAAGAGGAAGAGGAACAGAGAAAAAAAGAATAATTTGAGATACAGCACAAATATACAGTTATAAGAAAAAAGTAATTGATTATAACCTTTACAAAACATTTTTATTTGTTCAAGGTGTGATTCTGTTCTGAAAAATAGCACATTGGTTCAGTGTGGGTGAGTAGCTGTGTCTATCCACTTTGATATCTAAAGCAGGAGTTTGCTATATATAATTTATTCTGGTTTAAGTGGCTCTCTTGCCACTTAAATCTCTGGCTATTCTGTCACATATATGACCTATGGTAAAAAGCTAAAGTATTAAAATAATACTTCAAACGGCACTCCTGCCTTTCAGCTACGTTGTAAAAATGCCATTTTACTCCTATAAAGGGGTACTTACAAGTGCAGATAGGACTGAGTAGCATAAGAACCTACCCCTTCTGGTTCACTACTGCCCCTCAGCTGCAGATTAATACAGCTGCAGATCAGGGGTCAAACAAATCCTGTGTGTGCCTCTGGCCTGTTTCAGGGCAATCCCAGCCAGGTAAATTTAAATCACATTAAACTGATTTAGTTCACATGCAGGTACTTGCAGCATCCTGGCAGCAACTGAAGCCGAAGCAAACAGTTGGGTTCGTAACTCTTAAACCATTTCAGCTATGTCATTAGGCGAGGTCTTGGTTGTGCCCTAACCTGGTTCTTGCAGTTTCTTCTGCCAGAATGTAGTTCCCCAAAACGCTCAGTTCCTGCTTGCTGCAGTGGTTGAGCCCTGGCACTTCAGGGGATGTTGCAGATCCCAGTGAGGCACTTGCTTAGGGGGACATTGCTGAGGGGATCCCTGGGCCAGATCTTCCACTGTTGTGAAGTGTCTGAGCCACGGTGAAGCTGTCAGTCAGTACATGGTGCTGCAGGTCATTGTTGGCAATGCTGTGAAGTAAAGGGAAAGCCTGGCTGATGGTCAGATCTCACCTTGAGCCTGTAGGATAAAAGTTAGATCTAGCATCTTTTGAGGTATTTTCCAACCACATTTAATTAGGAATGTAGTAAGTCTCTTGGAACATGGAGCCCTTTGTTGTTGTTTTCATCACGTCACTTCTCAGAATAGCACAACACGATAAATGTTTAGGACAAACATACTGCCAAAAAACTAACAAATTACTTCTTCATGAAGGCTTACCTGCGGGGTCGGTACACGTTATCTGGAGATAGCTTAAAGAGAAAATAATTCAGGTGTTCAGAATGAGCACAGACAACATGGGGATGAAGAACACTTATTTGGCTGTGAATCACAGAGTGTTCAGGGTTGGAAGTGACCTCCAGAGTTCACCTAGTCCAACCCCCTGCTAAAGCAGGTTCACCTAGAGCAGGTTGCACAGGATTGTGTCCAGGTAGGTTCTGAATGTCTCCAGAGAAGACTCCACAACCTCCCTGGGCAGCCTGTTCCAGTACTCTGTCACTCTCACAGTAAAGAAGTGGTTCCTCATATTCACACGGAGATTCCCATGTTGCAGTTTGTGCCTGTTGCCCCTTGTTCTATTGCTGGGGAAAAGATCCTGGCCCCACCTTCTTTATACTCACCCTTAAGATACTTGCAGACATTGATAAGATCCCCTCTCAGTCTTCTCTTCTCCAGGCTAAACAGGCCCAGCCCTCTCAGCCTTTCCTCACAAGAGAGATGCTCTAGTCCACTAATCATCTTTGTAGTCCTCTGCTGGACCCTCTCCAGTAGCTCCCCATCTCTCTTGAACTGGGGAGCCTAGAACTGGACACAGCACTCCAGATGCGGCCTCACCACAGCAGAGTAGAGGAGGAGGACAACCTTGATCTTCTGGCCACAGTTCTCCTAATGGGTCCCAGGGTACCATTGATCTTCTTGGCCACAAGGCCACTCTGCTGGCTCATGGTCAGCTTGCCACCAGAACACCCAGGTCCTTCTCTGCAGAGCTGCTTTCTAGCAGGTCAACCCCTATCCTGTACTGGTGCATGGGATTATTCCTCCCCAGGTGCAGGACCTTACACTTGCCTTTGTTGAACTTCATTAGGTTCCTCTCTGCCCACCTCTTTAGCCTGTCCAGGTCTTGCTGAATGGCAGCAAAACCTTCTGGTGTATCAGCTGCTTCTCCCAGTTTTGCATCATCATTAGACTTGTTGACGGTGCACTCTGTCCCTTCATACAGGTCATTGATGAATAAGTTGGACCCAGTACTGACCCCTGGGAAGCATGACTAGCTGCAGGCCTCCAGCTAGGCTCTGTGCTGTTGGATCACAACCCCCTGAGCTCTGCCATGCAGCCAGTTCTCAATCCACCTCACTATCCACTCATCTAACACACACTTCCTGAACTTACCTATGAGGATGTTGTAGGACACAGTGTCAAAAGCCTTGCTGAGTTCAAGGTAGACAATATCCACCACTCTCCCCTCATCTACCCAATCAGTCATTCCATCACAGATGGCTATTAGGGTGGTCAGGTGTGATTTCCCCTTGGTGAATCCATGTTGACTACTCCTGACAACCTTCTTTTCTTCCACATGCTTAGAGATGACCTCCAGGGTGAGCTGTTCCATCACCTTTCCAGGGATGGAGGTGAGGCTGACCAGCCTGTAGTTTCCTGGGTCCTCCTTCTTGCCCTTTTTGAAGACTGGAGTGACACTGGCTCTCCTCCAGTCCTTAGGTACCCCTTCTGTTCTCCATGACCTTTCAAGGATGATGGAGGATGGCTTAGCAATAACATCTGCCAGCTCTCTCAGCACTCAGGGGTGCAGCCCATCCGGGCCCATGGATTTGTATGTGTCAGGTTTGCTTAAGTGATCTTTAACCTGATCATCTTTGACCAAGGGAAAATCTTCCTTTCTCCAGGCTTAAATGAACACATTAGAAGGCAGGAAGGCAGCTACTTTTTGCTAAAGTAAGCAGGATCTTCTCTGGAAGTACCTATGTGGTATCTGCCTGTATAATGATCTAAAGGTGCACCCTGCTTTCTAATTCAAATCCATGGTGCGTGTTCAGGCTGTTCTGGTTCTCAGCCCTGCCTGCATGGTTGGTGGTGGGAGAGAGAAGGACCCCATTACAGTGTAAATGTCAGGCTGACTCTGAGGCTGTATTTACTGGGTGCAGCAATGTTCTCCACAACAGTCATGACTGGGGCCTTCCCCTCCTTTGGGCTTAATTGACATATAAGAAATTAAACAGCTTCTTGACAGGTCAGAGCCATGATGAATTATGATGCTTCACTCAGTCCCTTAGATAGATTGTCTTCAGCTCCACTGCTTCAGAAGAGGGGACTTACATGAGGCACACTCACATGACCTATCCAGACAATTGCAGCAGGTTTTAGTTAGACTGGGAATAAAATTGTCCAGCCCTTTCCCTTCTTTGCCTCTACACTCCTGACCTTTAACATTAGACCCCTGGGATTTTTTTCTCCTCTATCTACCAATTCATTGCTGGTAGGCTGTTTTTTTGGGTCTTTACAATTTGGTGACACCACATGGGAGATGTAGTTTAACATTGGCCTGTATAAACTGAACAAGACGGGAAGCAGATTCTAAAGAAGTCATGCTTTTATTTCAGTGACAACTTATAGGACAGGCTAAAGAGAGGTAAAGATAGCTTTACATCAGATTCCTGGATGCAACATGTTCTGCAAAAAGACAACTGTCTCCACATAGTAACTTTCTGACTTTTGTGTTTACTGTGGTTCTCTTTACAAGTGCTTTTGAGGACTGAAGGAGGAACTCTTAGTTACAGCAAAGTCATCTTATTCAATAGCAGTCACCTCACAGAATACCAGCAAGGCCAAGTTTATGTTTCCAGGGAGCCAGTGAGCTGAGTCAGTGGTATCCTGTAGACACTACTATATGTCAGTTCTTCAAAAAAATCTTTCTGTTGCTGTCTGGGAAACTCTTAGACACCACAGTCCTTCTCTCCAAAATATCATGAGAAACAGTGATCTTTGCATGTTTGGCTTCTCTTTGAAATGCTGCAAGAACACTCTTTCTTGCTGCATTTTAGAGCAATGAAAAGGGTGCACTCAATGGACTCTCACATCTAAAGGAAAAGCAGCTGTTTATTTTGTTGACTTTTTTTTCTTTTAGTTCCTGTCCTTCTTTTGAAGTGTGCCTAGTTTTACAGATATTGTGCTTTCAGGTACCACAAACAAAATTAAGGTGGGATGTATATGTTTTGACTACTAAGAAGTGCAGGGTTAAAATTCTTTCCTGCTACATGAATGGTACTGTTGTGCATTTTATTTGTCCTTCCAGTATGGTCTATGTCCCCTCAAAACACATCAATAAAACCCTGCAATGTAGCCCCAATAGGGATGGCCGTCTAATGCAAATGCTGATGAGAGGTTGACCCTGCAATGTTACACCTGACAGATGAGCAGAAGGAGAAAAGAATCAGAATTGTGTCAGCCTGAGAAACAAGCCTAAAAATGTGAAGTGCTATTCCTCGTCTCCCAGCAGCTTGATCATTCCAAGTAATACCGTGGCAGAAAACTGAACTGCTGCAACATTAAAGTGATTCACTAGAGTGATTCAAGAGATGTCCAGAAGGAATTGGAAAGGGCAGAATTAGACTTATGGGTGCCTTTGTGCCTGGAATGTAGCTTTATAAGATGGTGTCAGATGCCTGTGGACAAGTAATGGTATTGGCAGCCCGGTGAAAAATGTCTTGGATTAGAATGACCATAACTTGTTGCAGGTAATTAAATACATGATGCAAGTGCTGTACAGCAATGGATACTGTGCTGGGCTAAGTTTCGAGAAACAGCAGTCTAAAATCTGTGGAGGGCTATGTGGAGCCTGTTGGGTGCTTGGCACTTTAGATAACCAGACTGGCTGCTTACGGATCTAATACGCAGACAAGGGCCCCTGTGTTTGAGAATCTGGGCTATCCTATACACCCAGCTTCTGAAGAGCCTGTTCTTGGAGCAGCTGTGGCAGTCTTAACTCCTATGCTTTACATATATTATGCCTAATCTTTTAATCTACAGCTTTATGCTTGGATTTTCTTCCTCTATGGACCCATTTCTGCTTTCCTTCATTTCTCAGTCCATTTGTTCCTGATGTTATGTTGCAGGGCTTTTATTTCACTTGTAATTCTCCTTTCACACCTTATCCTAACAATAGCCAGGGGTCTGGTTGATCTTGGTACATCAGGTACTTGAGTGGTCAGCCTCATCCCTAGACAGGGCAGCTGACCTTGGCTAGCAACTGTCTATTGACTGCACTAAACAAAATGCAAGAGTTCATTGTGCCTTCATTGTAGTCTGAAGAGTCATTCTAGTCCCACTGGGGTATTCCTTGCTAGATGCTATATAAAGATATACAAATATGGGTGGGATTTCAAGGTTTGGGTAGATTCAGGGTTACTTACCTGTTTACAGTTTTCTAAGATGCATGAGCAACCAGAGTGAATGAGTCCTAGATCCTGGATGCCAGGCTTGTATCAACTCCAACAGGTGGCAATGAGAAGGGAAAATAATTTCTGTCTCTGGCCGTAGCCAAAGCACTTGTCTCGAAGCCTATTCCAGGGCACTGTGTTGTGGACTTTGGATGTACATTTTGGCCCAATGAGGGAAATTTGAGACCGAATTTCCACAGAGAAACAAGAGGTAAGAGGTACTAATTTGTTGCTCAAAGTTGAAAAATAAATGATGTTGCACTTCATAAATAGGGTGTTAATGATAGCAATGAAATAATCGATTTATCTTCATTAAGTAACAAACAACAGAAGCTGAAAAATTAACCAGTTTGTTTCACACAGTTGGATTAATGGAGAACCAAGTGGGTCTTAGCTTCCTCTCACCAATGAATAATGGCCTAGAGAAACACAGTGCTAATCGAGGCAACACTGGTGGTAGTAAACAAGTCAATCCTGTATTTATTAGAGCAGTAGAACATGCATAATACATTGAGCTCTAGTTATCAGCTGAAAGATGCACAATGCTGGCAAAATAGTCTGTTGTGTTTCTACTGGAAGAAGATTGTTTCTGTGACAGGAAATCCATACGTCTAGGAGAAGAGGCATTAATTTAGTAGACTGTGAGAAGAGTGCCACGTGTGGAGCGGGTGGCCTGCTCTTGACTTAACGTCCATTCAATAATTACTCTAAATGCATCAATAATACAGCAAAAGGCACTGTCAATCATTCAACACCCTGCCTTTGTAAACTTCTTAATGCTGCTTAGGTTTGACTAGAAGTTCAGAGGAAACCAGGGATAGCATTTAAAAAATGTGAAAAGCAAAAATACTATACAAGGCAAGCCAGATTTTTTTGTACAGGAATGTGCAGTTTTCAGTTACTGTTAAGCTGAGCATACCAGAATGAGATTCACCTGAACTCACTTGCTGTGGTGCACAGTAAGTTTGGTTTAGACAACAGCACGCTAGATTGGACCTTGGGAAGCCTGATCTCCCTTTGACCTGCTGGATGATCTTTGCCTTGTGAGCCTCTTTATAACACACCTACGAAATAGGGATGGTGATGATAGTGCCTGTTGAAAAGTGCTCAGAAAGCTATAAAGTGCCATATGGAAGACATGTAAGGATTTCCTATTTTTGCTTGAAATATACTAATCTTGAGTTTACTGGTTTTAACAGAAATAATCATGATGATGTCACTGGAGAGGTAAAGCTTCCTCTTTCTGCTTTGTATGACTGTTCAGCTACACTTGACTGATTACGCTGGTATCAAGCAACAGCTTTATACATTCCTAGTTTTATACGGAATAGAGTTAGTGCTGGGACATTTGGAAGAGGGTCAAATACCCCCAGCTTCCTAAGACAGCTAAGCATATAGAACAGTAACTGCTATTCAGAAAGCTTCAATTCAGTCTCACAAAACTAGTTAAATCTCTGAAAGAGTCAATTGTCTTCCCTGAGGACTCCTTGATGTTGTCTTTGATTTAATTCAGGCAGCAGTCTTCATGACAAAGTGATTTCTTGTAGCTAATTGCTACTTGAAGGTGTTCCTCATGCTAAGTACAGACATTGGTCTTGGCAAAAGGCAAATGGAAGATATTTTCAGTTTAAGATCAGCTCCCTTCTCAGCAGCTAGTGGTGTCACCATTTTTTTTCCTAACAGGTCATATCATGACACACAAAAAATGTGATTCTGCAGAACTGCAAAATCCAGAGAAGATAATAAAAATTCATAAAGAATTGATAAAAAGAAGAGGAAATATGAAGGATATTCCTGAAGAAGCTGTATCAGTAGGGGAGTTTCTATTACAGGTAACTGGAGTAAGTCCCACAGGAGTCTTCTGTTTTCATGTATTTATTAAACAACTAAGAGAATAAGACAAACTATAAATTAATTATACTTGCCAGTGACATAAAGTCAAGGCAGTGGTGAACACAGATAATGCAATTCATAGACAACAGGGGGCCAAATTTTCTCCTTGCTTACACCTGTTCAATCTCACTGAAGTCAATGGGTTTGGACAGGTGTAACTGAGGGGAGAATGTAGCCTCAGGCCTTTTCTAGAAAGGGGTGGAAAGCTGGTGAAAGATGGTTAATGTTAATAAATATGAAGTCTTATCCATTAGCCTGAGATGCACAAATGACAAAGAATGAAGTGAGCAGAGAGATGAGGTACACAAGGTGCAGCATGGGCACTTTGCATACAGAAGCTCTAGTGATTTCAGAGGATGCTGTAAGAGCTCATCCCAATCCAAAGCCAGGTGGATTCTGTGGTGGCTCAGGGGAGTTGCACTGATGAAGGATTTTGAGTGTTTAGGTCTGCAGGCACAACCTGCAAGGCAGCTGCAGCATAGCATATGCCTGTCATGCTATTTATTGGTGTCTTTCACATATAGTAGCACTGACAACCCCTTAGAAATTAAAAGTGTTATCTCATAAACAGATTAAGTGCCAGTACCTCTCAGCCTTGTAGCTCTCTCACTCAAACTGTTAATCAGATTCTTGTCTGATAAAAGGTATCCATAGCCTTATGTATTCATTCACAATTTAAATCTCAGGTTACCAAGGTAACAAGCAGGTTAATCAGCTCCACCACACTTTCCTTAATTGAGGGAGAGCACTTCATTCTCCACTTCAGTCAACTAAGTACAACAGCCTTTTTTAATTGGCTCTCGTAGACTGTTTTTGATCCACTTGACTCTGAGACAGTTCCCCCTCCATCTATAGTGTACAGTACTGTACAGCAACAACAAACATGATTGAATTGCTGAATTACACAATGAGCTTTCCAACTGTCTTGTGCTACGATGTTTATATAAAAATTATATTGGAATTGTATTAGGTTGTGTCCTTTGCATGAGACTGGTTGTCTTGTAGCTTATAGCTCCAGCCCTGCGATGGAGGTGGAGCGGAGCCATTCTGCACCAGCATGGATTTGGGAGAGTGGGCCATGGCTGAAATAGTGCAGGGGTCCACAGGGGATGAGGGAGCCTTTCCTTGGCTTTGCCTGTCCGCCCGCCTGTGATATGTCCTCTGCCTCAGTTCTCCATCAGTAAAAGGGAAGCTAATTTCCTGCAGATGTATTTCCTATTTGGATTCAGATTCTTCTTGTATGTAGTGTTCTCCAAGGCAATCTGTGCCACTGCCTCATTTTTTCTGGGACGCCTTACCTCTAAAAATTTAAGAAAAAACCCCCACCATGCTGTATCAAGTGCTTTTTGTAAACATTCAGTGCTTATCATGAGGCCCTCCCACCACCAGCATCTTGAAGATCACATTTCCTACAAGGAATTCAAGCGGTCAGCCATATTTTTTGTACACTGCTTAAGCAGAGAAAGCATCTACTTGTTACTGAAATGCAGCCACTTCTGCAGTGTAGCTTGTGTTTATCAAGCACAGAAACAGTATCCAGCAATTACAGGCAGAAAGTAAACTGCTTTTAACTAGTGCAGGGGGATTCAAGTAGGAAGAATGAATTAGAGTTGCAGTATTAATACAACTGATGCAACTAGTTACAGGGAGTCTGGAATTCTGTTTATATACATGTGGATGAATCTCCAGTTTTATCTCTCTTGTGAGATGGGAGCCATAATAACACAATGCCCTCTAATGCCAGTCTGGAGAGTGAAGCAAGGAGCAAAACTTTGCCCTAGTTCATCAGTGCAAGGTTTTCAATGACCTCCTCAGACACCCCTCCCTAACCACCAGTGTAACCCTAAACCCACCTAAAGGCAATTACCCCTAAATTTGGGGCAAAAGAAAAAAAAAAGGAAGAAAAAAAAAAAGGTGAAGAAGTACGGAGAATTTTAAACCAGCACATTCTTTTAGTGTTTGTCACTGTGAACATGAAATGTTGATTTGTGATAAGAACAGTATACAGCTGGCTTCAAATTTTCACCAGTATGGGACTTCTAAATGCCTGCTACTAGCAGCGCCTTTTTATTTATTGTGGTGTGTGCCTCTCTTTAAGTTTGGGAATCATCAAAATAGGGTAGACTCAGCCTTTGTAATGCAACCCTCTAGGAACAATTTCATTCAGTCAAAGTAATACTGAGACCTTGGAGAGGAGAATGGATCTAAAAAGCATAATTTTTTTTAAGAGAAGGCCTCACACCAACCTTCTATTCTATATAATCATTAACAATTTCTGCTAACCCAAGAAGATACAGTGCTTTCTAAAGTACAAGCCAAAGCTCACTCAGCTATGTTAGAAGCAGGTTTTTGAATCCCTTAGTTCCTCAAGTCTTTAATACTGCCTGTAAATCTTGACAAAATTACTTTTTCAGGCTTCAAACAACGCTTTTTTATGAACTTTTCCAACTGTCACCTTGAGAAATATCTAAATGACCCAAGAACTACCTACATTTTCTACACTGTGTAAACCAAAATTTCACAACTGCCTATAATTTGAAATATTGCATCTCTCTCTCTTGGAAAAAAAAAACCACCCAACAATCCAAACCCTCACACAATCATGTTTGCTTTTTCCTCTTGAATGTGTACCACATAAAACCAGCTCCCATGTCTGGAGTCCCAAGTAACCAAGACAGAAATCTGTTACTTTTTAAATGAAAAAGTCTTAAAGTCTGAAAAAGTAGAGGCTACTCTGCAAATGAGAAAACATACATCTTTCTCACCAATGAGAAAGTACATACTAAATGCAACTTCTGCTGGAGAGGAAAGAGCAGGGACCCCCACAGTCAGAAAGCTCCACTGCATTTATGCCCATACTCCTGGCTAAGAAGAAGAAAAAAAAATATCACAGCACCAAAACCCCTTTCAGCATCCTATGCTTACCAGTGTTAAGAAAATGTTATTGCCCTCTCTTCAGCTAATTTGCTTGAGATGCTAAACAAAGATGCAAAGTGGCAATCAAGAAAATTACAGTGGTAGTTCAAAGAGAAACAAAAAGGTGTACTGAACCAGAAACAGAAGATTGGGATGCCTACAAGTTAAGACCAATACCATGAGGATGGTTGCACTTGGCAAATTACTGGCAGACAAAGTGAGCCAAAGAGACGTTTCTTCTGCTTTTTCTCTGGTACTGCCATGATGGTCATGTTAGAAATGTTTATCTGATTTCAGTCACTTCAGTATCTTTTTTTATTCATATATACCAAAGAGAATGCACATCTCTTAATTTAGAAGAAAATATTTTTGCTGTTTATTTATGTAACATTGCACTCCCAGTTAATTTACAATTAAAAAAGGAAACAGAAAAGAAAATTCTAAAGAAATGTGCATGGTGAGTTCAGCACAGAGACTATTGAGAAATTAACCCCAGAAATTTCTCATTACAAAGAAGCTGAAAGTATTTATTCCTTGTTAATTTGGAGGTTTATTTATCTCTTTTCTATATATCCACTTGGATATGTCCTTAATATCCACGTACTTCTGTAGAGTCTTCCTGTCTTCACAGAGTTCTAATTAAAAAAACCAAAAAGGCACAAAAAGACAGGCCACACAAGTTTGAAAATTTAATAAAATAAAAAAGATAATATTTTATATCTTGGTGATACAAACCAAAAATACAATAATGAGCATCGATGGGTTGTGAGAGTAATCCCACTTGTGAAAAACACCTCCATAACTCATTCGTGACTAAGGCAGTCTTGAATTATGAGATTTGCAGCTCACTCGTGGGATAAATTACATACTCCTCAGATAACCATTATGTATCTGGCAATGTCTGTATCATTCACAGCTTTAGGTAACAGCAAGAGGCTGCGCTTTCCTATTGCTTTATCTGAGTGTGCTCTTCAAACATTTATTATACAATGGTTATTGCAGGGGATAAATAATGCATATGAGGGAACAAAATTTACATTATAAGTTGATTAAACTGCTTAACGGTTTTTAGCCACTCTCTAAATAAGGATTTTTAACCAGATTTAATATATGCAGTGTTTCATGTCCAAAGAACTAGCATTTAATCTCTGTTTAACCGAAATTTAGTTAGCAATGTTGACACCTCTGCATTTTAACACTGGGATTTCTTTGTGGGACACAATCCCTTTCACTCAACTTAATATCCCATCTTGGTCTCTAAGGGAAAATAATTGAGTTTAGGCTAGTTCTAAATAGCGATAAGGACAGGGAACACAGATGGGTATTTCATTGATTAACACTAACACTGGCCTAAGGCCTTGGTGTCAGGCATTAGATTAGGACATTACGAAGAGAATGACAGAGTTTTGGCACTTTATTCCTCCTCAATAACATTCTTTCACATATTAAGTTTATCCCACCCTAGGTAGCTACTTTATCATGCAGAAGGCCTTAATCCACTGATGTGACTCTATCTGCTTTCACTTTGATGCTGCCTCTGTTTACAAGAGTAATGCAGCCTGTGTAAGACAAAGTACTCGTGACAAGAACAACTGAATAAGGCTTTTAGATGCACAGAGCTCTGACCTAAAAAAAAAAGAAAAAAACCCCTTCAATAAACTTCAAAATACGCCAAACCAAAAGAGAAGGGGAAAAAAATCAACAAAAACCAGAGGCTTTTTGAAATGAAGTTATGTTGTTTGCATCATGAAGAAACAGACATGAGTTTTTCATCAAGAAGATTCAACTTTACTGATCTTCTTGTACTGCACTTTATCTTTTCTTCACCTTTGACCTTCCTTTCAGTGTCTCCTCAAGGCATCGTGAACGTAAGCCTTGTGGTGTTCTTTTAGAAGTAGGATTGCTGCTATCCCCTCTGGTGAATTTAAGCAGCTGTTGGAGTCAGTGACAAGGTTGGCTACAGATTTGGTATACTGGCTGGGAAAGAGATTATGGGTCAGTCCCCAGTGCTGGGAGACAAAAGATTCAAGTAGTTCAGGATTTTTTGGATATCCGAAAAAGATTTCATGAAATTTGTAAAGATCTAACAGAGTATTGCAGGTTTCATGTGGTCTAAACAGCTTATAGCAAGTAAAACTCTAGGTAGCCAGTAAGTGGTGTTTTCACAGCAATGCTGTTTTGCAGAGGTGTATGAGATCTAGTGTAATATAATTCCACAAAATTGCATTGCTGAAGACAGGAACTAGTGACTTTTAACACTTGCAGGGACTGTGACTATTAGGTGGACTGCCAATTTTATGAAATGCAAACTAGATTATTCATGCATTTATTACAAAAACCTGAACTGGCAGTGAGGCTTTTTGTCTCTAGTTAATAGGAGATTTAATAGATGAGCTACTGAGAATGGCATTTTAGATAACTTTTGAAAAGCTTGTTTAAAGAGACGCTAGCAAATTTACCTCATTTTTTCCAAATCATGGGAAAATTTTGGAAACTTCTGAAAGACAATAGAGTTACGGGCAGTAAGCCAAAGGTTTTGACCTTATTGGTTTGAGTCTAATGAAGACTTTCCTCCCACAGAGGCCTATTTAGTTGTGAAGTGTCACTGTACCGGGATCCTGGCTGAAGGTAGGAAAGGAAATTGCTTTATTTTGAAGTTTCAGACAGTTTACGAGAATTATTATTCCATGGGCATTGTAAACCTGCTGTGAATGTTAGCAACAAGGAAATGTTATATTTATGTTATATTTTTATTTTTGCACATAAATGGTCCTATTAAGTTTATTAAAAAATATCGACATGACATAGGAGCAATCATAAATAGTTTCTATTTACATGAACTAAAAATCTGGCCTTCAGAGTTCAGACAGAAACGTGTGTTTTTCTCTTTTCACTTAAACTGGTGCAGACTAGAAGTAACTCCATTTATGTCAGTAAGGCTGAATGAGAGCCAGAAAAAAAGTTCTATGTGATGAATGGGCTTTTTTGCACGCACTAAAATATCACACTGAGATAGTTCCCTTTCAGAAGAAAGAGTAAAAATTTATCATGTGACTTTTCCACTCCTTTAATTTTCTATGATTGCTCCAATCTGTTTTATAGTTTGGGCACTGTATGAACAGTTTGTTGTTCAATTTTTATCTCAAATTATGTGAATTCTGCTTGAACTCCCTGGCCAAAATCCTTGCTGAAAACTTAGAACACTATGACTTTTTATAATGGTAACACCCTAGTGATTTGTGTTTTCAGAGCATGCAAAAGTGGCTTCCAATTCTACTTTCCAGATCATGAACTGTTTCTTGTACAACACTTCAAAATGTAAAAAAGGTGTTTGTTTTCCCACTTTGCTCAGTCTTCACAGCAGTTGAGTCTGTGGTAACAGTTTTTAGTGCAGTTTCTTTTTCCTAAATTTCTTTGTAAAATGAGATGTTATTGGCAGTGCCTATGAAAATGAAGGCTCATAGGACTAAGCTTGAGCCTGACAAAATGTGGCTGGATGCTGGGAAACAATTCTTAACTTTGTTTTATCCTAACAGTCTAAGCCTAGTTTTCTAAAGATCCTTCTTTCTTGGCAGCCTCTCTAAGCAAAACGAAGGTATAATGGCAAATTATGGTTTGATTTTTCAGGCACAGACAGGGATTGCCAGCAGTCAGCACTTTAAGGTTCATTTGCCACCTAATGCAGGATTTCAGTTCAGGTTTCCAGAGATGAAAGGTGAGCTACAAACATGCTATGACCTGCCTGTACTCTCCATAGCTACAGAATTTGCATTGGCTTTGATGGGACTTGGGAACTTGGAAGGTCTTAACAGTTCCAAGGATTTTTTTTTTTTTTTTTTAAATAAGCTGCATTTGTTAGTTCAGAATATTGAAGTGATATAAATTTAACTAATTGTTTATTTCCAACTTTAAATTTAAAAAAACTCTCTCTTTCAAACTCTTATTTGGCAATGAGTTTCTCTGTATGATAGAAATTTCAGGTTGTTTGGAAGAGAGCTGGCTGGAGTCATGAGGCTTTTGTGTGCAGCGATAAACAAGCTGGTTTCAGATTGAAGAACATGGTGTTACTTCAGATCAGGAGCACAGTTTCTCTATAGTATTTACCCTTCGGTGCAGGACATCCTGACAGATAGGGTTTTAAATCTTCATGTCTTTGGGTTTTTTTTTTGTTTGAAAAGGGATTATGCTTGTGCAGAAAAATGTAGAACAACATTTCCTTGAGACTTCATGTCAGTGCACGTGTTTAATGCACATCTGAGACATTGGCAGCACTATAATAAGCCACAGTGGTAGTTACCATCTGTCATGTTGCCAAACTATCTCAAAGCACATTTGTCTTTCTCAGGGAAGGGAGAGTATGTCAATGCGCATGGAAATCTACAGAAAAGCTGTGTCTTTAGCCCATCCCTACCATATAACCACATCTGGTTAGTCTGGACAGACTGTAAAGGAGTTTAGCTCCGTCTGTCCAACATCATGCCCCTAAAGGCAATGCAGAGGTCTAACCACTCTAGTGGTGTAGTCCACTTCCAAGGCAGCTTCAGCTGTAATTTCATGAACAGCATGAAAATATTGCTGCTGTTTGATTCATTGGATCTCTGGTAGTCTTCTCACCAACTGAAAAGTGGCAGGAGACACAGATGAGTTACTGGAGCCTCACTGGGTCTGGGAATTGCATGGAGAAGCCAAAACCTCCACAGGTCATTGCCCTACTGCTAGATGTGCTTGCTGCACCATTAAGCAGGCTGCTCCTGTGCTAGCCCTTGCTCCTGGACAGGGGGCAAAGCAGGTAGTAAGCCTCAAAAACATGTGCCACTCTTGTGAAATATGCTTGTGTGTTTTCTACCTTCAAAAGAAATGTGGTGTGTATGTGCCTGGAGGCCTGGGCACCAGCACAACAAAGCCTGATAGGGTAATAACGTACCTAGGCAGGAAAGAACCAAAAAAGTCCCACACTTAATTAGATAAAATCTGCATGTAGGAAAACTGGTGAAAATAAGTATTAAAGCTGAAGCACCATAATAATTTGTTGTTTCCACTTTTTAAGCTTTCTACAGTTTCTGGAGATAAGTAAGAAAAGTGTCTGATTGTATGTGTCAGATCAGGTCTGTGTTGCTCAGAGGCAATTGCTGTGTCACTATTGGGGTGTATTTCCCACTATCAGTGGTATTAAATATACTCTCAAGCATCTGATTTTACTCTTAAAAAGTGGGTGATCACTTAGGGCAAACTTGCAACTTCAGTGTTTATTGTGTGCAGATTGCCAAAAAATGCAGGTATGCAACGTGTCACACTTCATTGATAAAATCAGACTTTGATAGAATGGATTTCATCTTAAATGCTACTTTCATCTGATGCAAGCCACCTCCTAAGACGACTGTGCATGTGAAGATAATCTAGACAATAATGCAATGGCAGTTTAAATAAAACTGAAAGTCTTTAGGCCCCAACTCAGAATTAAAACTCTTAGAAATCTTGTCTAATGTGTTGTTTATGCTGCCTGCCCCCATTCTTTGAAAAATGCAGGCTAGCCAAAAGTTTTTGATCCTTCTGCTATTAACAGATGGTATATGTAGCTAAGGATAAGCTGCGACTATCACTTAGGCCACAAGCAAAGGGGTGAGGGATGCTCCCCTGTGGGTACCCTTAAAAGGCCATAAGCTTGAGTAGCAAAAATGAAA
The DNA here is from genome assembly GCF_963210335.1 of Falco punctatus. NCBI lineage: Eukaryota > Metazoa > Chordata > Aves > Falconiformes > Falconidae > Falco > Falco punctatus. The sequence continues at coordinate 18,495,413 of NC_137591.1, read as the reverse complement.
AGGTCTAGTGCTGGTGTTAATTACGCAGAAACCACACAGAAAGTGCTCGCTGTCACAGAGTTGAGAGGTTGTGCATCCCTTCCACAGATAAAAGGCATGGTATGAAAACATTTTGCAGAGGACAATGAAGTGAAGATTAGCATAATCTTTTGCAGTATCCTCAGTAAGCTATCCATGAGTGAGCTGCTTTTTTCTCATTCCTTTTGCTCTAATGTCTGGATTTAAGGAATGGCAATGTAAGAATAGGCTTTGTCCTTGAAGCCTGACAGTTGTGTTTTCCCGCCTTCATGTGATCATCCTTGTTGCTAGTGTACTGCTCTTCTAGTAATCAGACAATGGAAGGAAAATGAAGTGTCAGTTCATTGACAGAACCTTATCCCGGCTATGTTTTTTTCTTAATCCAGACTCATCGGTGTTCTCGCACTCTCTGTATTTCCTCATTTCTTCTGAATCAATAGGGCAAAATCTCTTCTGTAATAGTTTGAGATGAAAGTAAAAGCAAATAACGCAGGAAAAATCCTAAAAATAGCTCTATGGAGCCTAAAAGCAACATAATTGTATAATTCCTCTCTGCTTGGGAGGAGAGTGTCTGCGGCGGATGCCTGTTTAGCATGGTAAATTGAGCATGCTTTCATACATATCTCGGCAAAAATGGCTCTTTAAATGCATGTCCTCTGGAGCACAATGTTTAGTTTTAGCATGGAGGCTTAGCCATATTCATGCTACAGTTTAATGTGACTATCCTAGGGCTGATGCAGTGGCTAATACTCAAGTTTGTTAGCCACTTTGATCCTGAGTGCCCTGTTTTAAGTCTTGCTACTGCTGGTTAAGCTAGTGCTTTGTTACTGCAGGGATAACTGGAGGATTCAGAGTGTTGGGAGGCACTATCCCCAAGATCAAAATATAAAAATAGGTCTGAGGTCAGGGAACTGTATAGACCCCCAGAAGCTTTTCAGTTTTACAGCTGGAGATAGTCTCTTAAGTATATATAAATCGTCATTAGGATTCTGACAAAGAAGTGCACGATGGGATTGCTGCAGGGCAGGCTCTTTGAATCTTATTCCTGATAAAAACCACTTCTGGCTGGCTGACAGGAGACAAGGCAAGTTCAAGGAAGGCATTAAAAACATCTTATATCTATTGATGGCAGCAGAAGTGTTGGGATGAATAGTTTGGGATTAGGAATGAAGACTTCTGAGTGCAGTCAGGGTAAAGAATTCGGGGCCAGCTGGCAATTCTGGGGGAAAATATGTCTCTGAATATGGTCAGATTCAAATAATTCACAGGATCACTGTGAAACTTTCTGAGAGGGAATAGTTGATTCCCGCCCCCCCCCCCCCCACCCAACGAAAGCCTTTGCCTGATTGAAACATTGCTTTAGCAGGAGGCAGGCTACCCATCAGAGTCCCTTAGCAGAGGCACCAGTGGGGCAGCAGGTGCTGGCTGTAGTGTGAGCGCAAAACCAGGTTTCAGGGCAATGATGGGCCTCTCTTCCCAGACAGGAGCAGCTGCAGCCAGGCCTGGCGCCAGGGAGTCCCCACGGCTCCTCCTGTTTAACAGAGGGCCAATGTCTTTCCCCTGCCCTGCTTGTCCTGGACAGCCTGGGACAACAGAGCATAAGGTGCTTTTACCTACCTGGGGCCAAAATTTCCTCAGTGAGCAAGGAGAGCCTCACTACTCATCTTTGCAAATCACTGAGCAACGCCCATGGTGAGGGCTGCAGGGAGGCTGAGGCAGACATGGTGTTACTAGCCTTTTCCAGGCTGTGCTCACCAACCCAAAAGCTTTGGGTGACATGTACCTGTGTCACCACATTAGTGGCTGCATAGTTAACAGTGACATTGGGTTTCCCAAATTCTTAATTCCCTAGAATGAACGTAGGGAGTTTTGCACTAGAAGACCAGTGATATCTAAGCCCCTGAATTAGTAATTTCAATGTACCTCTAGACCTACTGCTCTCAGTCAAGGAAAGTATCTGTTAGTATAGTGTTGCTCACTTTGGATTTTGCATTGATGTAGGAGCACTGAATTGGCTAATCACACACGTCACAGGTCTTGACCTCTAAATCTCTGGAAATACCTCTATGAAACTGAAGAGAGCATCCAGGTGTGCCCACAAATGCATGCACTGCGACAGTGGGGTATCAGCAGTGTGGCTGTTACAGCACGGGCTGTGGTAGCTCCTTCTGGCATGCTGAAGAAAATTATAGCGGAAAGACTTTTCCTAATAATACAGTAGAAATCTTGTTAATATTCTTCCTGATGCCCAATAGAGCCATGACTGAAAAAAACTTGCTTGAGAGAAAGATGGGATGTGCTGGTATCTGAGTATACCTGCCATGGAGCATGAGTTAGAACCTTCCTGGCACAGTCCAGAGCCACTTGATTTGGAAATCCAGTAGGTTATTCCTCCTAGTGACCTTAGGGGTAATGTTTCTTCTCCTGTGTGGACAGTGCATCAATATGATTCAAATCCAGCCTGGCAGATACCTGCATTGCGCTGAGTGCATATGAAAGTGGTTCTGTTAAAAGAACTGTCTAGGTGAGAGGATGACAAAAAGGCTTAGTGGTCAGAGTTGTCGTCCTAACTTCTGTGCTAGCAGTAAGAGTGGTTATCAGCCTTTTGTTAAAGGAAAAAAAATAAAAAATTGGAGCTTTTCTATCTAATCTAGAAATCTGCCCCAACCTAATGCAAGCAGACAGGTTCAGTGCTACCTAAATTTATTTTGCCTCGTCAGTGAACTGTGGTGTTTGCCTGTTCATAAATACTGTGGACACCTTATTGTCTGCTCCACTGCCATCTGACACACAAAATTGAATCAAATAATCACTATATCCAAGTTGTTGTCAGATATCAGATACAAAAATAAGCCTGCTTCCCTTTGTGTTTTAGCTATCATGTTTTGTTATGTCAGACTCTGGGATCATACTGTGTTTGACTGGGTCTCTCTGACAAGAACCTAAGTGATCTGCAATTTATGCTGATTTGAATGAGACAGCAGTTGGTGGACAGCAGGTAATTGAAAGTTTGCAGGGCATTATACCTAGCTGTCAGCACAGCTCTAGATTTGCATAATTGTTTAAACCATCAATGAGAATTGTTACATTTAATTACATCTTATTTACAGGGGACTTGCTGCAATATTTGATTTATTGTCAACCACTGGAACAGGCTGCCCAGGGAAGTGGTTGAGTCACCATCCCTGGAGGTATTTAAAAGATGTATAGATGTGGCACTTAGGGACATGGTTTAGTGGTGAACTTGGCAATGCTGGGTTAACAGTTGGAGCTGATGGTCTTAAAGGTCTTTTCCAACCTAAACAATCCTGTGATTCTATATCTGAGTGTTAACTGAGGTACAAAAAAACTTGACCTGTGGAGAAACAGGAACTAGCACATGAGAAACTGCATTACAAATTGGCTAAATAATAATTATTTTCTTCTTTCAGAAGTACTTCATAATAAGATATGCTTAAAGCACTAGGAATTATAACTATTAAAGCTTCCCACCGGTGCATTGCAACAGGAATAAAGATTTGTGCAGAGAACATAGGCGTCACAGGAATCAGACAGCTCACGGCTTTCTTGGTCACTACTGAACAAGCCAGGTGAGATTCTATTTTGGTTAAAGTACCTTGGAAGTGCAAGGGATTCTGTGCAGAGGTAGCACAATAACCTGTTGATCATTTAGGATGGCAAAATTTAAAAAAAACCACATAGGCCAGAAAGCCAAATTAAGCACAAGGCTTCTTGGAATACCTTCCATTTTTAAATATGCAGTCCACGGTGCTTTCCAATACATGGCATTTGCACTTCCACCTTCTCATGGGAACATTATTCTTCATAAGGTATTTATGGCCAAACAGCATTCAGAACCCTTCATTCCTGTGGTCTGTATTCATGTAGGGTATGTCCTGCTTTATTCACTATTATGAATATTCACATCAGTATTTGGTTTTGTTCGCACAAATATTCATGAAGCTGCTGCTTTATTCAAAGAAAACCTCTTTGTATGAAAAAAGAAAAGGACCTAAACAAGAACATTCATCTTTTGCTACACTGCATTCAGTCTTCTCCTCTTGGAGAACTGTCACTCATCCAATTAGGTGCAAACACAATATTGCATGACTCAAGCGAATGATTACTCCTTAAAAAAACTACCCAGGGAAACAAGCTGTTCACAAACTCTCCATAGGCTCACCTGCAGCACACAGAGAAAATTGATGGAGTTCAATGGGATTATGGGGAATATGAAAAGCTAAACATGTGTCTAAGTGTTGTCAGGATTGGGGCTGATGCACACATCCACCACCATCAGGATCAGCTTGTGAATTATTGATGAACAGAAAAATTGCCTAAATTAATTGGATAATTTATTTGTAATGAATAATTTGAGCAGCTCTATTCCTGAATGTCTTTCTGCCCTTAAATAAAGCAGTTTGGTAGTGCTGCCTGCCTCTTGTTTCGAATGTAGTTAAAGCTTCAATTAGGCTTGCCTACACTGAAACTTGACATACCAGTTTCTTTCACGTATTTGTACAGACAGAGAAGCAAGTCTGTATTTGGGTTGTATTTTTGCAGGGTTTGAAGTCTTGTTCAAAGATCTTGAAAAATTGAATGACTGAGGACATAGACTGGAATTCTGCCCTTCAGTTTATGTGCAAAATCAAAAACATGCAAAGTTTGGTAGTATCTGAGCTTCATCTGATAAGGCATACATTAAAGTATAAAAAGAAAGCCCAGAAATAGGAGACTTGTCAGTTTGAATGTTAGTTAAATAAGTACATAAGATAAACAGTTCAGTGAGGGTTATGTAGCTGAATTTTCTATCAGGATGCACAAAAGGCTGTTATAACAGCATCTTCCATTACCAAAAGCATGTAGGATTTGTTGCCCTGAGTAGCAGGCACAGTTTACAGAGGAAAATCTACCAGTTTTAACAAATCTTCCATTTCAAATTAGATATTATTAACCAACTGAGAAATCCCCCTCACTCTACGTTCTTTTAAAAACCCAATATCCAGTAGTTTTTGACTATTCATCTGCCATTTAATTAGCACTGAAAAGCCTTTCTTTCACAACTGTTTATTTCATACCTGCAAACAGGTACTGTATGCTACTAAATTTAGTTAAATGAATTTCTCTGTTTAGTTTTAACCTTAAAATAAATCACTGGTGCCATTCTGTTTAATGTATTTGGATGAATAGCTGCAAGTCTGGGGATACTGCCATTTAATTTCCCCATGGTACAATAAATTTTTAAACTATTTTGCTTCATGATAGTATTAGGTTTGAAATAACTGGCCCAGGAAGTGAAGATAGACTTACCTTTTTAAAAAAATAAAGAACCACTTCATGATTAAGTGGACCAAAGTTCTAGCTGCCTATATCTCTGTTGAAAAGAGCTGCTTCCACTGCTGGAAGACGGTGTATCAGGGAGACAGGAGACAGGCAACTGGGCAAGAGCTGAACACAATGGTGTCTAGTCCACTGTCTGAGGACAAGCCAGTGACTGCCTGGAAAAAGTTACTCTCTAGAGTGAGACAGGGTAAAGGTGGAGGTCTGACCTAACAGGGAGTAGGTTTAAATGGTATGTAGGAGGCAAAAGAGTTGGCTGTGGGCAATAGAGAAGAGGCAAAGAGAGAACAGCTTGTAAGGCACCGGTGCAAATGCACTGGTGTGTCAGAGCTGAGTGGAGAAGAATGTGGATAATTGCTGAACATACTGGATAGGGAAACATGCTTGGGAAGGCCGCTCTGTGTGTGCATGTGTGCGTGCTTGTGTGTGTGTGTGACATTTGAACATTCCGGATTTTGTAAGGTGCAGCACTGCAAAACATAGGCATCTTCTGTTCTTTTGCACAATCTTCACTTGCACTTCTTGAGTGCTGACAAACCAAGACAAGTGACAAGTGATCCACCCAGCATGGTACCTCTATGCAGTTTGAGAGCTGTGTGTAAATCCTGGGTTAACCAGCTGATTGCAGCTCTGTTTGCTTCTAGGGTGATATGGGGCAAACTGCTCTGCTCACTACGTTGTCACACAAGGTACAAAAGGGGAGGGCATGGCATGCTGCTTTCTCTTCCGAAAAATGGTATGTGGTACAAAATGGTGGCCAGGAACAACAGTGAATACTAAGCCATAGCTTGGAGATGGGTGGAGGTGCATCTACATGGAGATCATTGGTGAAGCACCCTCTGTGGTTACAGTCCTGCTCCGTGGAACACTAAGGGCTTTTTAAAATGTGGTGCATAATCTCAGCTACAAACATAACTTGTCACAAATAAAAGGTTCCTCTTAATGTTTTTAGGTCCTTCCACAGTACTATTGGTCTCAGGTTTCTCTTGCTAGAGAAGAGTCTCCTTTCATATCTACAGATATTGTATATGAAATTTAAGCATGACTATTTATTGTGGGTTTTTTCACATGTGTAATTTATCTGGATTCTGCAGGTATACTTTTTTATGTTTGTTCTTTGGTGTTAATGTTATTTTTGTAGAATATGTGTAAATAGATATGAGCAAACTGTGTAAAAGTTATTCAGCTACCCAGTGAACCATGTAATCTGTTGATTCATAGAGACAACAGATAATAGAGTGAGATATTTGCTTTACACTGTCTGTGTAGTATCTAGGCACAGAGTCAATTTGTGTCCTGTCGGGGCATGTTGTACCACACTATATTATCACTTTGAGGATAGGCAATTTGGGTAATGAATATGTGAGCTGGGTGGGGGTGGAGAAGTATATCTAGTATCTACAAAGTGGAAATGTTGAACCAAGGTTTTAGCTTCATCCTGGTTAATTCAAAGCACTATCATCACAGGCAAGCTCTTTTGCTATCTTGAAAACAATATTGTTAATTAGCTTCTATCTTCCCCTTTTATCATATCATAAAAATGGAAACAATGCACTAAACACTGACATTTTCTTTGTACAGCAGGTATGAGTAAAAATGCCATCCTATTGGGAAAACACAAAAATTAAATGGAAGTTAACCGACAGTTTGAGAGCAGTTGAAGTTGCTGCTTTCTATGCTTGATCCAAGGAACCATTTGACCAGGCTGTGGTTACACTTGCCTCCTGCAGCAGCCCATCACTGTACTGCCATTCCAGCCACTCCCAACAGCCCTGGGGTTGGCAGCTGTGCAAATGAGCAGGAGGTGCAGAGTAATGACAAACAGGCCATCCTCTGTCTGCTCCCTAGAACATGCTTCACAGCATCAGATTGTTGTTTTCTTGTTAATCCTCCTCTTAACAAATGATCTTGCAAGCTGTTGACATTTGTGTGACTTTTTCAGGAAAGCATCTCTGGATTCCCGACAGGTATTTGCAGAAGACATTTCATGATAAGGATGTTCCAGGACTGAACTGCTTCCTCCCCTCTAAGCATCTTCCCTGATATGCTGATGGTATGTTATGCAATGCAGGAAAATGTGGGCATAGGTGCTAAGTCAAGTATCAGAATGGATTTAGCTGTGTTACTCCAGATCTCTGTCCTGGATAATTTACCCTTTTAGTATAGAAATGTAGTGGAGTATGTTAATACAGTCAAATTGCTTCTCTCTGCTACTGGTACAGCTGAGCTTGGTTGAAGATGCCTCAAGTATTGCTATGCAGTCAGGGTAACAGATGGGTCTCACGGCCAAATATACAGGCAGTCCAAATAAACCTGCCAAGCCGTATCCTATGTAACCATTGTAATGCGAGTTCTTATCATGTGTCAAGCTGAAATTAGCTCCATCCACCTCCTCTTCCCAAATTCTGATCCTGCCATCGTCACCTGGAGTCATTGCTGAGATTTGAAGCCTGCAGAGGGGAGTGGAAATGAGCTATCCATTCACACTGCGGGTGACTGTCACATCAAGGAAATCTGCAAACGTCAGATATGAAGCAGAACAGCAAAGGCTTGAAAATGGAAAAGGTGGGTGAATCAAATCAAAATCTTCCTTCTTTTCTCACTAATGGTTGGTGATTTGTCTATAAGCTCTCCATTTTGCTCTCTAGATTTGATAAGGTCTGCTTATGACATCTTGGTTGGCTTCACTTTGGCAAAATTCCTCTTGACTTAAACAGAAGTTTTACTCGAATAAATAGAGACTGCAGGTAGTCCCAGAACCTCTCTTCTCTTTATCCTTGTGCCTTTCCACTGCATGCACGCAAGCTACTTTAAGATCTCACTGGTACTTTTCAGGTAAGGCTGTCCAGCTCGCTCCTGTGTCACAGCCAGAGAGCCACTCGTCCGAGCACCCACACGGAGGGGCTGGCCAGAGCAGGCACTCCTCTCCTTCCACATGCCTACCAAGTGCTGCAGACACCTGGGCCATGCTGGGTAGTCACAGTCACAGAAAAAAGAGGTAACGTGGTAAAAGCGAGGTTTAGTCACGATTCCTGCAGAGGTACAGAACACGTAGGTTTTTTCTCTAATTAATGCTATTTATTGTCTGTGCTGAGGAGCTCTGGTGAAGGAAAAGGTCAGCATTGTGATACGCGTTGTACAAACACAACACAAAAACAAAGAGCCTGTGTCTGTGTAGGGGCCAATTAGTGTCTGTGACACTCAGTGGGAGCTTTTTCCAAAACATCTCTCAGCCATGGGTGCCAGGTAAATTCAGCTTCTTTGTATGCCTTAGACTAGAAGGTGTCTTGGAACAGAGCATACAAGGAGGCAGCTTTTGACTGCATTAGAAACATTAATTCTCAATTTCTAGCTGCTTATACAGCACATTTCCTCAGCAATGCCTCATACTGCTAGTTATTGATAAAACATCTCTGGGGATATAGCTTGTAGATACGTTTGTTCTCAGCTCCTGGTAACCTGTTGCAATCTGAGAATATACCTTCATCTCCAAGTACGATGAGGCAACTTGATGCTCACTAATCAGCCACACAGCTTAATGCAGGCGGGGTCAGGGTGAGGTTTTGATGGGTCTGTATCACCACCCTGACTGGAACCAGCCTTTTGCTACTCACCTGTTCACCATCTCCAGCAGCCTCCGTAGCTGCAGTGGATGTTCGGACCCAGTTGGAGTAGTTGTGGAAAGGCTTTCATTTAGGCCAGGAAACTGCCCCTGATCCGTGCCGAGTTCTGCTTGGGTCAGGGCCACCATGTTCCAGCACTGCGCATGTAATAAGTAAAATGGACTAGGGAAAAAGTGTTGCTTTTGCTTAGGCCCATCCACTTCTCTTGAAAGCAGAAGGTATCCTTGAAGGAGAAGGTGGCCTGTATGCCCCAGTTTTAATTGCACCCATTTTAGTCCTGGGGGGACTGCCCTGTCTATGGAGGACCTTCTCCTGATGGGGGTTGGGACAGAACCCACTGTGCTCACAGCTTCCCATCTGGGAAGATGTTGCTGCCTTGCTTGGCTTAGCTATTCCAGAAAAGCCTGACAGAATGGCGGCTTCCCTGCCATCCCACTACACAGATCTCATGTGAATGGTATTCACAAGAACACTTTGAAAGAGAAGTTAGAAAATGTCATGTGTATTGTGTACTATAAAAATTTCAGTTTATCTTGCATGTATTTTTAATGGCAGCCACTTTCCAACTTCCTTTTGTTCGATACAAACAGCAAACCTGTTCTTGAAGTAAATACTGTTTTAGTCTTCTGTTTTTTCCCTTTTATTTCATTTCAGTTTAGTTTAGTTTAGAGCTTCTGCCTGAGCAGCCAGGGAATATATATAATAGGGCATGAATACATTCTTATAAGTATTAGAACAAGTATGGAAACACAGAGCCCTTAGTGACCTTGCTAGTCCTCTGCTGATCACTTGTGTTTGTTGTTGTAGGAAGGCAAACATAAGTATAGAAGTGTTATTGAACAGAAAACCCTTCAAAAATTTCACCAGTCTTTTGTATTCAAGTCGCAGAGCAATGGGGGGCCGCCCTGCTCAGAAAGCATACTTATGCAAGTATTAAGAACTGGCTGAGATAAGAAGTAAAGCTTAAGAGACCTTCATCATTAGCTGCTAGTGGTGGAGATTAGTGATCCTACTACAGGATTACAGATGGAAAGGGTGCTAGTGTTGGTTAATTGTTCATTAATGCTTGTAAAATAAGATAGCAGTAGTAAAACTTGCTATTGTCTGCTCTCTCAAAGTAAAACAAAATTGGATCTGCTTGTCAATAGCTGTATTGATGTTAATGGGAACATGTTTAACAGATCATTTTACAGTGTAAACTCCTATCCAGCTCTTTCAACATTTAATTAAACACCATTATTTTAATAAGAAATATTTTATGTTTTAAAGAATCTGTTCTCTATGCACAAATGTTTTATCCTTTTAATTAGTAATGCCTTCACTAGGGTGCTTTTAATATTTCAGAGTTTGCATATAAATCTCAGGTGGAATATTACCTCCCTGTCGCCTCATGGATTTATTTATTTACAATACCTTTAGAGTTGCCATACTTTCCCACCGGTGCTTTTCTGTACTGTTAGAGAAGTGCAGCCACAGTCCAGGTAGCAGAATCCGTCTCTCAGGTGCAGCCCAGGATTAGGCAAACTTCTGCTGGCAAAAACCCTTGAGCAGAGCTGGGGGAGCAGGATGCACCTCAAGAAGACTCTGCAGCTTTGACTCCATGTCTCCTGAGGGGCTGCCATGCCATGTCCAGCAGGGCTGTGCTTGCTGCAGAGGGGTTACGCTTGTTCTCTGTGTTGGTGGGATGCCTAGTCCAGGCTGCAAAATAGAGCTCCTGAGGTGAAGAGGAAAAAAAAGCTTCCTGAAGTGAAGAGGTGCTGTGGTGGCTGCCTCCCCATGCAGACATGCCTGTTCTGCTAACAGCCAGCTGGTGGCTGCTCCGTGATACCTGCCAGCAGGGAATACCCCACAGAGGGGCCAGCTCCCTCCTGCACCTCCCATGGTGCCCTCAGCATCGCTCTCCTGTGGGAGCTGTTTGTAGGTGCCCAGCGCAGGGACTTGCATTGTCACACGTGTGCTGGGCTGGCAGGAGTGGAACTGCCGCTCCTGGGAGCCATGACGCTTTCCTACCACAGCCATGTGAGCCAGCAGGGATCCCGCAAAGTGCACTGTGACAAAAAGTGGCCTTTGACAAGGACAAACTTGAAAAGAAAATGAGACTCTCCCTTTTTACTAACAAAAAGTAAACTTCAAATGAAATACTAATCCTGGAAACAGAAAAAACATTTTCAATGAAATATGTGTGGAGGATTAGTGTTTTCACAAAAAAATTATTTCACAGCAAGAAATCTCAGCTGTCCAGGAGATGAAAGCATGTGTTTCACAGGCACAGGAAAACTCTGCACCTTCCAGGTTACTTCCCTGTAAGCACTTGAGCAAGAAAATTGAAGGCTCTGGGTCCTCAGAGGCCCTGTAAGCACTTGAGCAAGAAAATTGAAGACACTGGGTCCTCAGAGGACACACCCTGGGAGGCTTCATCACACCTTCACTAGATTTTTGTGTCTTGGTCAAGGATAATGGTACAGCCGTCATTGATGATTTGCTCTGCCCTCATCTTGAGTCTGCTTTATTGGTCCCTTGGCAGCAGTCAGAGGAGTCTGAAGGGCGACTTTAGCCTGAGCCAGATGCCACTCACCCCGAGGGACTGCTGCAGCATCCAGGCACTGACAGGGCACTGAGGAGTGCTGGCTGGGGTCCCCACGCAGGCAGCAGGAGCGGTGTGCGGCAGTGTGAAAAGCTGCCATGCTCTGATAACCAGCCTGAGAGGGGATGCATGTACGGAGTAACAAATGCAAACGCTTCTGCTGAGTGCCACTAACCTACGTGCCCCAATACATCATCAGCTGATGTCAGAGACCACGTGAACCACTATATTGGGGCTGCAGCAGACAGTCTTTTATGGCTTCCCATTGCTCATCACCTGCAGCCTTGTCTGTCAGAGCAAACAAGCAGGGCCTGAACTCTGGATGTATGAGTTGCCCCACGGAGAAATTTGAATGCAACGATGTCTCTGTCAGTTGATAAGAAGTGATACTGCTGTTTAATTGCCTCAAAAGTGTTAACCAACAGCTCATTAGTCTTAAAGATACAAACTTGATAACCCTTTTTATATGGCTTGGAATGAGAAGTGAATAAATAATTGCATGCTGAGACCTGCCACTGAGAGACATAAGAAGTTGGTTTAAGATAAAGAAAAATAAAACCTGACTGAAATATTTGGGAAGATGAGAAAGATACGAGTCACAACCTCCATTTGCAATACAAACCCAAGCCCAGCTTTTCTGTAATTACTGTTTTGATAGGAGTAACAAATAATAGCCAACTTGCCTGTACTGACAGCTAGGCCCAGTACAGAAACAAAACCCTGCTCTTAATTCAGTAACTAAAAAAGAATGCCATAGAGAGGTTGAGTGGGAGGTTGTACCAAATGCTGGAGCTTTCCTTATTGCTCATCGACTTCTCTCCTACAGTTTATGGGTGCTTCTTCAATCACTGCAGCTATAAATCACCTTCTGAGCAATATGCCCTAGATCTGGTTTAGGCAGAACCTCTGGGCCCAGCAGTAACTGTTCAGACCATTCAGCAGTCGTATGACAGACAAAGAAAAATAAGAATTCATTAGTGTGGCTTTGTTACGCTGATGGAAAACCATGGATTTGGAGCACACCTCTCTGGTTCATCAGTGATATTAAGGGATATGTAAAGAGGATACACCACTGCATGGTAGCTGCTGCTTAAAAACAAAGCATGAGCAGCTGGACAAACGTGACTCGTAGGCAGATGATTTAAGGAAAGCAGAGTGCTACATGGAGGTGTCCAACTTGGGGACACGGCAAGGTACTTTCATTTGAATTTGAAGTGTGCATTAAGACGTCCTTACATGCAAGCACTGAGATTGCAAATGATTAGATGGGGATGGGGGGGTGGGGTGTGTGTGAAAGAGTCACTTCTGCTAGAAATTCTCCAAACAGCTGCAGTTAACATGTAAAAGAGGTGCTGTGTGTGATGCTGGTAGGGACTTTCAGGAAGAAACTCTTGGGCTGTACTGCAATAAGTGAAGAATGAAGCTCATCTGTGGTTAGATGAGAGGAAGCGTCTGAAGAGGGGTCTTTGCCTTTCATTCTACCTCATTACAGGTAGCCGACTGATAGCAAGGCTGCGTCTCAGTGCAGCAGCTCATTAGTAAGAGAAGACTCTGACATTAGTTCAGATGTTGATCAACATGACTAGTAGTGTGAAGTCTGGATTGCACTGGAGCTTTATCATCTGCATGGCAGCCTGGTGGTTTACCGTGGATAATTGTTTTAGGAAGAGTGTGTTAAACTGCCTGTGAGGAGGTTTGATACCCATTCAGCCATTGTCTGATAAGGTGGACCAGTACGACTTCCTTTACCTACCATCCCATAAAAATTCAGGTGAAAAGATCATGAAAAGGCAAGGCATATTTCCCGAGCTGCCTGCCAGAGTCCAGGGCCTGCTCAATGCCGTGTTGTGCCACATGGGAGTGACTGTTTGAAAGATAGGTCACAGCAGTGCACCCATAGGTGCCAAAAACATGCCCACGTGCCTGTGTAGCATGTGTCAGTGCAGCTCTCTGGCAGGGCTAATATAGCGCTGTTATTATCCACTCTTTTGACCTAATACCACACGACAGAAGGGAAAAATCTTGTGTATCTCAGCTCTTCATTGGAGCATTAATGGCAATTTGCAATTGTTCTGCATTAAAAGCTTATCAAGCACGATGTGGCCTTCCGGGGCTTTGTCCTTAGCGTGCTCTGGGTCACCCTGCCTGCACGCAGCCCTGCTTCCACCACTGCTAACAGCAGCCTCCGTGGCTGCTCTGGAGGAACATACCAACTGTCTTCATGCAATGTTTTCCTCAACAAGATCTTTTTCCAGCTCACCTGTTCTAAACAGTTGATGGTTTCCTGTGACCTTTTGGACCTACACTTCAGTTTCTTGTATGCTACAATCAAGCTTCCTCTTCTTGCCTTGTTATGAGCCAGCACATGATGGATGAGCCCTCAGCATGCCTTGAGGTGCAGCAGGAGCAGCAGAGGAAGTAAAGACAGCAGATCTACTTCAGCAAATTAGCAGCAACAGCAGGCTCTGTTGTGGCAGTTCTGTTGAATGCCATCATTTTAACTGTTCACTATGGAATAGTTCCTAAATGGCATTTATATTTAAGTCAGTTTATTATATTATTCCAGCCATGCAAAGCTGTACTACAAATTTACCAGCCAGGCACAAAATCTATTCACCCACCCCTATCCAAGATGATGATAATGGACTCCCTCCCTTTTCCCTCCTTCTTTCCTCAAATGATTATATTTTGCTTGCCCATCAAAACAAATCACTCATCTTGGGTGAATAAAATTTTGCAAGGCTGCAGTATGCAGGATGACACAGTTTGTTGGTTTTTTTTTTTATTATTTTACATTTTTTCTTTGCTCTCTGCAGAAGATTTCTTGCTCCCTGCTTAATTTTTTTATGCAAACCATCTTACTGAATTGTGACACGTGTCACTGATGCAACTCTGACAATACACCACCATTTTTCTTTTACAGGGAATACTTTTGACATTCTTTTCTGATTATTTCTTAAAATAAATCAAAAAAGTAAATAGAAAAGGCATGCCTGAGATCAAGTTTTTCTTTTTGTGCCCCCAGTTTCAAAGTCCTTCCTCAGGTTTTTGTGCTTAACGGGCATTTTAACCAAATAAAGTGGTTCCAGCCGATGTTCATCACGCTGTTTGTACACACACCAGCATGCCCAGTGCAGGGCACTGAAGGATGCCTGGTTTCAAAGGACCAACTTATGCCTGATAGAAAGGGCTGATGGCCGGGATGCATACTGCTCCTGGCCTCCCTGGGCCTGAAGGTATCTCAGTATCAACACAAAGTGTTTAACATTGCCCACACCACTGTTGTGCTGCAGCATGTGAGGGGATGTGGATGGGGATCTCTTTCACTGACACGTTTCAAAAGGAGCAGCATGAAACATGAGTTACTGCTACCATCTCTAGGTATCCTATGAGCTACCTGCCCTGCAGGTTTTCCTGCAGGAGGAGTTTTTCCTCCCCTCTGCAAAGCAGCTCACCACAACAGACAACCTTCCAACATTTGCCTGAAACCAAGGACTCAGCTGCACATTCTGCAAATGCATTGTTTTGGGCACTTTACCTGCTTCCTTTTCTATTAAAAAAATCAATATGACACTTGCAAAGTGGCTCTTTTCCCCACCCCCTTACCACCTGCATCGTCAGAGGAGCTAAAAATCAAACATAAAGTAATCAGTTATTTTAAGCCAAAGCTTGAAAGGGTATTAATTCAATGGGATAAACTGCAGTTAAGAAACTTTTATCAAGCAAGCTGGGTTAGATGGTTAAAAGAAAGAAAAAAACACCCTAAAAAACATACAGTAGGCAGCAGTTTATGTGTCAAGAAAACTGAGAGAAATTTTGACACTCTGATGTCTAGCAGATAGCACTTAAATCATTTTTCTCCAAACTTCAGTCATAAAACTTCAAAGAGTTTTAGCCATAATACAAATTTTTAGACTAAGAAGTGGCGTTTGAAGTTATTTTATAGGATTTTGCTGTAAGGGCTCCAATTGATTTGTAGTAAGATAAAAGAAGAAAACTTTATTTTCGAAGCTTTGTCGGAAAAAGCTTCGCTTCCATTGGCCATTTTGCCAATATGCCTTGAGGGGATGATGATGTCGACATGGATATTATATGCCTATATGAACTGAACTGAGTTTACACCTCCTGCTGTTTGTGTTATGGTTAAAATCTGTCACAAAACTGGCAGTGATTTATTAAATGTTTAATGAAGTAAGACAAAAACTTCAAGAACTACAAACAGAAAAGTAGAACATCACATTAAAGTATAATAATATAGGTTACATTTCTGATTTTTTTGTATTTCTTTTGCTAAAACTGTGAAAAACACAATTAGAAATCAAGACAGTATCAAAAGATTACGGGGTGTCACAGATCAGTCTACCAAAGGTTGTGCTTCTCTCGTTCACTTTTTTCTTTCTAAACAGAGGAATGAAAAAAAAAAGTATGAAGTAACAGTATGCTCACAACCCCCCCCAACCAACCCAAAGAGAAACCCAAGCCGACATTGTAGAGTATCATGTCTCAGACACTGAAAATTTTCCCTGTTAAGTTTTCAGAAGAGCAATATCAAAATATCAAATGTGACTCAGTGTTGTTTAACTATTACTGCATGTCCCAGTTAGTTAGAAAAAAATTCTGCATGTTTAAATAATGTTTTTCTAATAAACCATTTTAAATTTTATTTAATTAACTTAACTGGAATTATTATTTATGTTAAAAATTAATTCCTGAATGCAAACCTCAGATTTATTTTATTTTCCAATAGCTTTCAGAAATTACTATTACTCTTGATACAGCTTTATGTTTTCTACATTACAATAAAAGACAATATTTGTATAAGCCTTCCGTCTGTTGGTGTATGTGACTATCAAAGCTGAGCAAGTGTACTCCTGCACTTTTTGGCAGAGATTATTTACACTTCCTTGTATAACAGAGACTTAGTCTATATTTTAGGATTAATTATTTTTCATTGCAAAATGTTAATTCCTGTTGTTTGACTTGCCTGATTATTTACGTACATTCTGAACTAACGGCAGGCAGGAGTTTAAAATTACAAATCCATGTTTACTCTGTTATTTAACTCAAAGGACATCAGCCATCAATATATCCATACCAACACACTAATTCCCCGTGTGATTTACGGTGGACTTTGCCAGCGTTGTTATGCCTCATGAGCAGCTACAACCGAGGTTGCTCCTTAGGCTCCCCCCTCCCGGTTCTCCCTTTTGCTCAGAGACATTTTCAAAACCAGCATTTGCTTTCTGCAGGAAAGCCCGCAGAGCAGCAGAAAGCAGCACTCCTGTCCATGTCTACCTTGTGGTCTTCTTTCCAGAAGTGTTTGTCCTGGTCTGTTCCAGTTTCACGCTCGCAGACATCCAGGGCACCAGCACAACCCTGCAGCCTGCCCGCCCTGGTGGAGCCAGCTACCAGCTCTGAGACACTCGGTTTACACGTCTGTTCAGCAATGATGGGAACATGAATTTGTTAAATAAAGAAGGTTTTCACACCGTGTAGTTAAGCACAACAGCCAATGTCATTGCCATTTTTTTTTTTTTGCCTTCCCGCCCTACACAGTTTTGCAGCAGCCTAGGGCTGGGCTCTGCAGGGGGTTTGGCTCTGTGGCTGTATTGAAGGTCTGAGGTTTTAAACTGTAGTTTTGTCTCCTTTGGGATATTGGTAAATCAAATTAACTGCAATAAACCTGGGAAGTTCCCCTTAAATAACAAAACAAACCACAAGCCAATAAACAACCCTCTAATTCTTTGCTGCTGCTTTTCCCCTGCAGTCAGGTGAGGGCCGTGGCGTTTGCCTACGAGCCTTCCACCGAGGAGACCCATGGTCTGAGCTACTTACCTGGTAAGTTTAGAAGTTGGAAGAAAAGCTTGTAGCTGCTCATTTTCGCCCTCACTGCTGGATGTCACTGATTATGGCTAGTGCAGAAATATTCAAGGGTGCCATAATACAGCACACCAAAAAAAGGCAAATGACATTGGAGATATCCTTAATCCCTGGCCTTATATAAACTAATCTGCTGGGGTTTTGAAACAGGTTTATTCTTTCAGCTAGTTTTTAATCAAGTGAGTCTCATATTCCCTGTAATATATAAATGATCATACAATAAGTCATACTGTTGGGTTTTTTTTTGCTTAAAGGGCAAGACATAAATACTAGCTGCATATTTTTTACATTCACTCTGATATTTTTTTTCAGCCAGCTATGTTATTGTCAGGGGTTTTCCAGCACGTAAAGCAAGTCCATGGCAATTGGCTCCAGGTGACTATATTCTTTTTTTTTTTTTTTTTTTTTTACCCCAGGTGTGTGTGTTTGTGTAATATAAACTTGCAATCTTTATGGTGGCTACACCTGTCTCTCTGGGGCTCTCTTTCAGAGGCACTGGAAAGAAATGCAGCCTTTTTGACTTTACTTCCATATTTTAAATGGATCTTTAAAAATATTGACAAATGCTTCCTCTGCTTCCCCTGATTCCAACATTTTAAAATATATATGTTAGTGTTAAAGGACATTGCTATGAAGGGAGGGTTTCTGGACCCTCCAGGTGCCGGCAGAGAGCTGGAGAAGCCAGTGCCAGCTTGGTGGGTGTGAGCTGCCGGGCTGCTCCGCTTTGTCACCCAGGGCACCCGCAGGCTACGGCAGAAAATAAAAACCAACTTCAATTTGTCTTCAGTCTCCTAGAAATTAATACAGAGAACCTTGTGTCCCTCTTGTCAAATAAAAATACGACACCTGCTTGTATTAGAAACGTACGAGCTTAGAAGGAAAGGCAAGGGAGCAGCCCGGTGCCGGGCTGTGCGGCTGGGGAGGTGGAGAGCACCCGAGCCGGAGCTGGCCTCGGCCCTGCGGAGCAGCGTGCCCAGAAGCACGGGCCTTACGCTAGGCTCTGCAGGGTCTTGGTTGTTTCTTCGCAAAACGCCGGGTCTGAAGCGCACCCAGCACAGCCGCAGCCGTGCCCGTAGCCCGGCCCCGCCGAGGGGCGGCCGCTCCCACCGTGGCCGCGCAGCTCAGCCCGGCCGCGCGAACCGCCATGGCAGGGCCGAGCGCCGCGGCACAGCGGCCTCCGCCTGCGTCCCCGGGACACCTAGCGGCGGGCGCCCGCACAGCACCGGGGCGCCGAGCCCGGCCGCGGCGGGGGTCCCCGGCGGGTGCCGCTGGGCGCCCGCACAGCACCGGGGCGCCGAGCCCGGCCGCGGCGGGGGTCCCCGGCGGGTGCCTGCCCGGCACAGGGTAGGGGCGCTGCCGGGGGACACCGAGCCCCAGCCCGGCCGAGCGGGATCCCCCCGCCGGCGGCAGGCGCCGGAGCTGGGCTCCGCGGCCGGCTACCAGAAACGCCGACGGGAGGTTCGTCCGCTCGGGCACTGGCACAGCCCCTTGCAGTCACTGGGAATGGAGGCGTGCGTGTGTCGTTGGGACCTTGTTAGGTGGAAAATAACGTCAGGAACATTTGAAAGACCATTAAATATATATGTGATGTAAAAACCAAGGTCATTAGGGGATTTGAACTTTAACTTGAACATTTTCTTTAGAAGGGTTTGTTTGGAGTGCAGTTATTTTGCTGAGCTCTTTATGGAAAGCGTGTTCCACCACTAATGTATGTGAGGAGCCACAGACACTTTGATAGTATCCTATCTGGCCTGTTAATGACCTCAGTCCCCCTCTTTTATTCTGTGCTTCAGATACTTATTTTTAAGGATAATGGGACAGAAGACATCACAGCTTTTCTACCCACTGTAACCTTGCAGAAATCCCAAGCTGCAGGGTATTTACCCAGCCTGTTCTGCAGGGGGGACCTCCACTGCTCTAGGTACACTTCTGGTGTACCTCAGACTACTGCTCACTCAGAGGTTTAGATGTGCAGGGTGTTCAGTCCCAGCCCGTCTTTATAAAATAACAGCAAACTGATTCAGCAGCATTCAGCTTTCCTCAAGATTCAGTTCCCTAGAAGAGCTCCTGCTTATTGGAATGGATTTCAGAAATCCACAGAATCATTACTTCTCCCCTTGATTTTTGTATAATTACAGACATGAATCCTGTGATGTGTCCATTAGCAGGTTAATAAAGTAGTAATGAGTAAAATGCCAAAGGTTATAATAGATTTGTTTCAGCATGAAATGAAGCTGAGTGTTAAAATGTGATCTCTCCATGCCAGGACACCTGAGTGCACCATGTTAATTATTGCTAGGAGAGCTGCCCTGTGTCCCCCGATTAATGAACAGACAATTCCTTCTACAGAACAGCCTTTCTCTGGGAGGTGTTGGGTGTGCATTGGCCGCATGTGGCCCCCAAAAGCTGCCCAAGGCTGGGCTCAGCGGATGCAGAGCCAGAGGCAGACCTGGCTGGGCTGTGGGATCCTGGAGCTGACTCCTCTGAAAGGCATGCTGATCTGGGAAGAGACCCGTCCCACATTTTTTAAACAAAAGATTCAGGGTACTCTGTCAGAGAAACTGTAGGATGTTTACTGCCATGCCTAGTAAAGAGTGTAGCTACATGATTTTATTTTGTAAGTGATTTTCATAGAATCATAGAAATCATCCTTTTGGCTCACTGAGAGTCACACCTGTGTGGTATCATGACACATCCTTGTGGGGGGACTACTGAAGAAATCACCCGATGGTGTTTCTGGCAGGCACACTCCCCTTCCTGGGAGGAAGAGGAAGGGCTTGAAAAAGATAGGATGTGGCTTCCCAGCCTCTACAGAAAAGGCACTACTCCTGCACGGAGGCTGTCACCTGCAGGATTTGTTGGCAGCCTTCTGCTATTAGCTCTTTGGCTGTCACTGCACCCTGCTCTACAGAGCATTGACTTCTGCTCAGGTACCTGTGCCTCCTGTACTAGCATCACTCTTGAGGCCCCTTGCTTCTGACTGCGGGTTAAAGGGCTTCATAGCACTCCTTGCCTGAGTCACTCGCGGAAAGGTGCATCCCTTTTCCCCATATCAGTGATGGCAAACTGTTTGCACTCACAAAGGTTTGGACTGGCACAAGGAAATAGGGCTTAAACCAAAAACTAGCATCCACCAACAAAAAGATTGGCCCTACCTCAAATGTTGCTACTGCATATGTTTACCGTGTATTACTGTTATACTGCAAGTATACACACTACATTCGCATCCTTCTTCCCACCTCTGCTGGAAAAGCCCTCTGGGCTTTCCATGAAGTTGATGGAGAACTGGCAATGGCAACCACTAGTTTCAAAACTATGCAAAAACTATGTTCCCATGCCAGATCCCTGTGACCCTCCTACCACTGCCCAGGTGGCACTGGGAGCCAGCACACTGCTCAGACCCACGCTGGACCACAGCACAGCACCCCTCCACAGCTACCAAGGCACATACGTACACCCCAAAATATGGGCTGGGGACGCCAGCAGTTTCGTTACACTTCAGTTAATGCCGTAATACAGAAGGCTTCATTTTTCTGCACTAATAGATATTGAAAACAAATTCTGAAACCTCAGACGCTTTCACAACGCACAAATGTCTGTTTCCAGCTAGCTGTAGTTACAATCCTGGTAACAATGTCAGAGCCACAGGCAGAGAGTATTGACCAATGATTTAAGTCAATATACACGACGTCAATGAAGTTATTGCATAGATTTTTCTCAGGGAAGCAAAAAATTCACAATTCAAAAGGTTCTGGTTAATCCTGTGCTCGCCCTGAATTCAGGAACTCAGGACCATGAGTTCAAAATGCCATAATTTGTAATAAACATATTTTACAGAGCCTCAAAAACTTACATAAGAAGATGCATGTTTCTATAAGAGGTGTTTTGTTCTTCCTGTAGGCTTTTATCTGGCTGAATCTGCTCAATATATTAATTAAATATATACTTTGGAGCTGATCTTGCAGTGTTCATTGACTGATAATAGCTGATACTCGAGCATCCTTTCTTAAATGCATTGTTCTGTTTCCTGTGCAGACAACACACAACCAAAAAGGATTTGTACAATACTATCTGCAATAAATATGTCCTTAATTTGTGTATCTATTTATCGTTTACCTGTTTCAAACAACTCGTTTAAAATCCTACCACCACAGCTTTTCCCCCATGAAATCTAGCTGGAACCACTGTCCTTTGGGAGTTGCAAAGTCCAAGACCGCAATTCTCCCTTCTTATGGGGCAGCTCCTCGTTCACTGTCCCCATAGGCTGTTGATCCTGGACTACATTTCAGAGGTAAAGTTAATCCCATATCAGCAGCTCATTCGTATCAGCCCAGAGCATCCATGCAACCAGTTGCAGCCCTCGGTTCCCACATCCTGGTGAGGGAACTGCCCCATTCAATCACGGTCTTGGTGTCCCTCCACTGTCAATAGGAAGAGACAGGTGCCCCAAGGCAGTTCCTCCAGGAACTGGCCATGCATCTGTTGGGAAGAAGACACCAACAGGAGTGCACAGCAGGTTCAATGCTGCATGTTCTAGGTAGACCGCAGGTTAATCACAAAGCTGGGCATTGCACACAGGAATGTGTGTCACAAGTGCCACCTCTCTGAGGGCACTGTGGGTGTGATGTGGCATGGTATCTTGACTGCATGCAGGCAGCTGGGGTGCCCAGGACTTCCTAAAGACCTGTGATCAGAAGGAGTGAAAGTCCCACCAGGACAGGTGGGAGGAACCCGGAGGGGCCCCTCTGTCTCCACTGACTATTGAGGGAACTTCAGTTGCTACTTTAGACCGAGTACCTGGTTTGCAAGTGAGATGAATTATCCCCAATGTCATGAGCTCACAAACTTGTTGCAAGCAGGAGAACTTGCTGAGAGTCAGCTCTTCCGCAGTAACTGCCTGCACCCGTGCTCTTACCCCCAGTAAATGCAAAGTACCTTACTCCTCAGAGAAAGTTAACCTTGCATTTACCACAGCAACAACTTGCACACGTGCAAATAAAATGCACTGTAAAATTATGCCCTGGCTGTCTCATGGTATCTTATTCAGGTGCCCATACCTTTAATCTCGGTGTCTCTTGACTCCAAGTTTTGCTAATACACTGCCTCTTTTGCCTGCCACAGTTCACCAAGGCAGTGTACAGGTGTTAGATCCACCTGCATGAACAGCCTGAGGCTTCGGTCTTATCAAGTATAGAAAAACCTGATCCCTGCCTGTACAATCCTCCACTCTAAATTCCTGCTGGCAGTCACCTGGTCTCTTAACTTCCAGTTACAGGTCTAAGCTAAAGCCCGCTGAGGCTGTGGGAGCCCTTCCATTGATTTCCACGAGCTCTGGATCACTATCCCCTCTCAGCCACATGTGTAGACAAATACCTGAACACCTTCACCCAAGTAGTTCACATAATCAGAGAACTACTGTATTTATATATGCCTTAAAAAGGAAGACACTTAGAGAGATTATTTATTCCATTTCATGATTAAAAACAAACCACCCCCTTCTATGTGATTGGAAAGGGCTCAGAAGACATCTGTTTACCAATTTCCTACTGGTAACATCACCTCCACAGCAATAACTAAATCACCTTCACATTCCTCTCAGTGAAGCCATTAAGCCTAGAAACATGCTGTTTTTGGCAATACAGAAATCAAAGTGGTAGCACAGCAGAGAAGATCTGTGTTAAAGAACAAAAATCCACAGGCTGCTTCAAATATCAACAAGGAACCCTGAAATTTTCTATCAATTTCTTTTCATGGCCTTGTGACATTTTCAACTAAAAACTATATTGCTTAACATCAAGGCACTTTGAGAGAGCTTCAGTTGGAAAAGGTAATTTTTGAGTGAGACTCAGCAGAAAAAGGTAATTTTTCAGAGAGGTTCACTGGAAAAAGGTAATTTCAGAACCAATTGCTGCATTCTTTTGCTGTTATTTTGTCTCTTTTCTAAGTAGCCCTAATGTCATTCATGGGCACACTATGTCAATACATCAGTACCGGCTAAGTCGTTTGTGCAAAGTAAGTTTACAGAAACTGTAGCTTTAGGCTATGTTATTCCAGGACTGTGAAGATCAAACAATGCAATTTCACTTGGAAGTTTCATCAATTTTGCATCAATGTTGATGCCAGAGCAGGAGACCTGCTCACAGAATCATAATTTTATCCTGGTAAAACTTTTGTTTTTGATAGAGAATCTAATTTCATATGATGATAGGTTATGCAGTAATACCATGTATCCATAATACCAGTCTACCAGAGCCACATTGATTTGCTGTAAATTGAGGCGAAGGTAGAGAGGAATTTTTAATAGCTGATCTAAACCACATCAATTTATACTGTTTTGGGATATGAAGGGCAAGAAACCTCAGTTTTCGAATGCAGGTGTTATTATATGTTATTTGTACAAGTGGAAGAACAAGAACAACAGAAAGCCCAGAGCTTTCATCTGCTTATTTTCTGAAAGCTTTGGAAAGGGAGCAATGTATTTCAGCTTTAATGGCTTGAAATAAAAACCTCTGAAAATTATTAGGCCCCTCATACATGCACCCTTTGATTGTAGCTCTATCGAGAAATGAAATAACTCTTGCAATGTGAGATGTGAAAGTTGAGATGTGCAAGAAGAAACATTATAAAGCCTCACATTTTTAAGGAACAGATTGTCAAAGAGTTAATTCCACCCTTTCATTTATGCCTTCCCGTATGTCGAATATCAGCTTTCCATTCACCACTTCTTTGCTATCTAAATAAAAAAACGATTCAGAAGTGTGTATTCAGGGCTTAGCATGTGCACTGGGCATTGCACTGGGACCCTGCACACAACGTCCACCTTTGGCACCTCTGCAGAGATTTGCTGCGGGAGGAACGTGCTAACCCAGAGGCCAGGAACTGTCTTAGAGCTTTACAAAGTTGAGCAGTTTAAAACCGATGTCGGCTTCCTACGTAAATAGGCACAGGTACATCCCTCAGCTCAGCAGCCACATGCAAGGCAGTAAACCGCTCACTTGTTGGTGAGGATCTTTTCAGCACTGGGATGAGAGGGATAACTCCACTCGGAAGTCTCACACATCATTTAGAAATCATTGGTTCTAAATTTCCTGCTATACAGCTGTCACAGTGGTTTCCTGGAAGCACACGGGCTTCCTTACACCGGGAGCTGTCAGGATACAGTTCCGTAGTAGTTCAAACCTATTTTTGGCAGTTCAGCCTAGCTAAAGGCCATATTCATGAAAAAGTTATGTAGCATTTATAGAATATTTTTTTTTAAAACTACTCAGAAACATGTGGATGAACTTTTCCAAGTAAAGTATACGCTTTTCCAATCCATTACACTTCCTTTTTCCCCTGAGTGCCAGCAGCTACCTTTCTGCCACGCTCCCAAGGATACACAGGGCAAAAAGGGGGCAGGAGTAATCTCAAAATCTATTCCCTCCTTCAAACACACGAGAGGTTGTACAATTATTAAAAACAAACCTTCTGACAAGACGAGTCCATAGCGTAGCTGGCACAGGCCTGCTGCAGATCATGTTCTGGTGGAACTCTTCCCCTCCGCCACTCTAACGCACGCCTGACGTGCCCTGCACCGTCCTGTCACCAAACACATGGAGCAAAGTTCAAAACTCTTGTCTAAAAGAAAAGAGAAGAGCCTGAAACTCCGGCCAGTACTTAGGCAGAGACATACCTCTTTTGTCAACATACAGTCTGTACCAAAACTGTTTCGAGCAGCACTTTCTGTTGCGGGGGTTCTCAGCACACGGAGTCTCCTCCTTCTACCATCACTTCTACTGTCCTCACACCAGGGCTTTGAGGGAAGGAGTAGGATTGCTCACTTCTTCCAGCACTCTTTATATGTCAAAATAGGCTGTGCTCTTCTTTTCCCAGCTGTTGGATGATTCAGATTACATACCTTTCTAATTTATTTTTAATTTGAAGGATGAAAATGCCTACCAGATCAGAAGAAAAAAAACCCAAACCAATCATTCCAAGGTAGAACTGAAAAATGCCCATTTAGAGCTGCAAGTGCAGCGGTAATTTCACTTCAAAAAAATCTGCTTTAAGACATGGGCTATAGGACAGAATATTTGGCCTTAAGAGGTAGGAACATCCTGCGACTTGTTGCTGTTAACACTGATGAGCACGGCGGGTGGGAGCCTGCCCAAGGTCCACTCTCAACAAATGCCACCAACAGTATGGCTGTATTAACAGAGCCTAACACAGAGCAGGAAGAGGTGCCACCAAACGTGGAGCATCCTCATGGCTCCTGCTGCTCTCCGTCTCCGCTCTCCTTGGAGAAGACAGAGAAACCTTTTGCTATGCAGTGAAATTTCCAGCAAGTGAAAGGGGGGCAAGGATGTCTCTTAATGTTTGTCAGGGCTAAGGAGGGCAAGTCCCCTGTGCTGTGGGAGCAGTGCTTGCTCACCCTTTGGGTGGAAGAGCTGCACGACCTCCCGCTGCTGCTCTCGCCTGCACAAGCCAGGGCTGTGCTGTGTATCTATCGGGGTGGCTGCCGGTCTCTCTGCAGCCCATACCGCACACCAGTCACTTGGCGGAGAGAACCAGCACCAGGAGGATGATCAACTAGCGAGGGAGGGCAAAAGTCTGCAGCACAGACTTAAGGCATTTTATTTTTGTTTTCTGCTTTCTTTTTATCTCCTCTTTCTTATGTGGCTGGCTGGGCTCCCTTTATTCTGCAGCTGTGGTGCTGAATGCTGATGACAATGTGGCATTCATTTTAGGGGCAGTACATGCAGGCTGCGAAAGTCTGACCTTTAGGAGTGAAAACGGGTAGATACTGTAGTTTTACGGCTGAAAGATAATGATGCTTTACCTCTTGACACTTATTTGGGTAAGGAATGTCAATATACATCTAGTCCTGATGCGTATATTCAAGCAACGCAAAGCAGGTGTCCAAGGGAGCAGTAGCACGTGTGATTGACAGTTCCTTTGTGTTTTAATGTTGCCCCATTTTTATGGGGTTTTCCTCAAATCCCAATGCTAGTTCTAGGCTGTTGATAATTTGATACTACTCAATCTCAGGTGTGATGCTATAAATATAATCCAAAGATGGGGTGATCCTGGGACTAAAACTTTAGGTATCAGTGAAAAGTGCCCATTGAGAGTACGTACCGCAAGTTTCTCCAAACTGACTGCTGCTGGGGACCCTTGTCTCTCGGGTAGCAGTAGGAGCGAGTCCCAGGCTGGGTTGCCCCTGAGAACATGCCATGTTGAATCACACAACAGGTTTCACACCATCTCAGCACAAAGCCAGCCTCCAGGGACGTCACCTATTAACATATTCCTAATCAACATAAACAAGTGTGCAAAAATGCAGAGCAAGACTTTCAAGACTGGCAGTACTGGGGGCCTGCCTAGGTCAGTACCCAGTCTTTGGCAGCCATTAACAGAGAGCGCTTAGAGGATGCCAACATGCCAACATCAACGTGCCCCAAAAGACTGATTTTGCAAAAGTGGTAAGCGTGCAGACACGGAGCATCCAAATATGCCACTCGCTTTCAAAATCTTAAATATAAAAAGGATGTAGTTCAGGTCAAATATAGAGGAGAACAACCATTTCACGGAATTTGAAATTTTATATTATAATATTATGTGCAAATAACTTAAATGACATGCACATGTATATGCATATAAACGTGTATACATACGTATACACACATTTAAGTGTGTATGTGTGTGAGTACAAACACACACAGAGTCTCAATAACTCCCATCAACAACAGGGTTTTATGAACAGAACCTGATGGAGAGCAAGGAAAGATACTCATGATAGGTATATATAATATATATGTAAGGTGCCAATGTTTTAAAAATATAAATACATATTTTTTATATATATATAAGGGCGGGGGTGGGGTGGTGAAAGAGAGTGAGAGAGAGAGGTTATATTGCAAATGCAAACAGACCACCAGCCCAGGGGGTGAGAGATGCTCCCATCACTTATCTGGAATATGCTGATGGCCTCAGCCCAAGTCCTGACAGACATGTCTGCCACGTCACTTCAGTGGCAAGGCTTGTCACAAATTGAGGGCACATTTGCTCGCAGACAGCAAATAAAGCCAAAGACTGAATGGCTATGGAAGCATTCTTACCCTGGCTATTAATTTAGGGTCTCTGGTATGTCCCAGGTCCATTGGTGATGAGGACTATCGAGCTAGCATCTGTCAAACCGAACACTAATTGCACTGAGAGAAATGGAAAAATATAATTTGCAGGTTTTGTCACATGGCAAAGTACAGTATGATGACCTGGCTGAGAGATACTCACCTTTGGTTTCTGCTTCCCATGGAAAGCACATTCTATTAACATTTATGTTTATAATTATCCTGCAATTTTATTTAGGTTCAGTTGAACAGAGGCAAAACATGGCACTTTTCTCACAGATCCGAGCAGCTGATGGGCAAAGGTTAATTTGTCAGTAACATGGACACATTAGCTTGTCACATCTGTTATTAATTGCAAACAGATATATTAGTCTAATTAAACATTGCAAAGGACTGACCTAAATTGTTCAATGGTCTGTAGCTACATATATTCTGCTATTAACACACTTCATGTTTCATGTTTAGCTTTTGCATACTGATGAGAAGTAGCATTCTTAATTGTAAAGCTAGTTATGTGTCTTGCAGTCACCACTTACTGCTGGTACAGTTAATGTGCTCCAAATGTAAAAATAAAACACATGTGACACAGCCATGTGAATTTTCTGTCAAATAGCAGCCATTCCTCCTCTGTCGTCTCCATTGCTCGCTTTCCTAAATGATTATTTTCCTTGGCAGCTGTCTAAGTGGCTTGTCGTGGTCTAATTTCAAAACTCATTATTAGGACAAACAGTTGCAGCGCATCAATAGCCCATCAGGATTAATTAAACTGGGAATCAGCAGCTGACTGTTAATCAGATCATTTGCAGTTGATCAGTGCAGGGACTATCATCAAGATATTACTGTAGTCATTTTTTATTATGTGTCCACAGCTTGTAACAAACCCAGTAATGACTTGATACAAAATATTTGCCTTGCAAACAGCAGCTTCTTAGCAAGTGTTGGGCAGCGCAATTACTGCTTCAAACAAGATAAGCTCCAAACTGTACATTCATGACCTGAGTCACTTTGTCCTGCTGGCTTTAGATGCTCCATTGCATGGAAATAAGAAAACCTCTCCTTTGGAGGAGGTGTATTTGGCATTAAAGTGCAAGACATCCAGTTCGTTACATCCTCTACTCTTGGTCTCAGTTTGCTAAAGCACAGTTTCCTGGAAATACCTGGAAGGGTATCTTTTTACTTTAACACTCCTATTTCTGTTGCAGTTCTCCAGAAAAAAATATATTTAAAATGCTGAAGAAATGTATCTGCACATATCATTTGTGACCAATATAATCTGTTACAATGACATGCAGGACCTAGGAAGTCTGAAAATCACCAGTGAAAAAAAAAACCCCACAGAAAGATAGATGGTTCAATTAATTTCTATAACACAGAATCTTTTTTCTTAAAGAAAATAAGCAGATATGTTTCCTAAGGACATATTTTGCCTAAGTACTTCCCAGACAAGTACCTCGTTTTTAACATAACACAGCAATAGTTTTTCAAAAGTTCATTTTTACATAAAAAGACTATGATCCAGCATGACTTGACAACTACCTTTAGCTTGTAGAGTGGGTTTTCGGAAAGAGAGCTGTTGCTTCGGGGAATGGCTCCTTATTTACTCTTCGCAGCAAACCCAAACACAAGTGGGAAGTTAGCAAAGGGCAGACACACAGGGAAGGATATTTCTGATGGAAATGTCAAAGGAGAAGGTTTCTGTATTGGTTTCTTCTGTTGGGATAGGGGATCACAGCAGCTAATGAAAGATCACCTGAAGGAGTAAAGAAAGAACATAATTCAAAGCAAGTCCGTATCACAGAGGGTATAAAACATATGGATGGAAACTTTCAACTTCATCATCATGTAAACAGAGTCGGAGTCAGACTGGAAGTGATATATTTGCTCCTTTTTACACTCATGGGAGGCAAGAAACAACCATATATTTATCTACTATACATATGGTTACTAATAATCAGCAGCAACAAAATGATAGACTATGGGATGTATGGGAGTCCATAGGAAAAGAAATCCAGCCAAGGTGAACTTCCCAAGGAAGGTTAGTACCCCAGACATGGCTGGAGGAGGCATCCCTTTTGATGCATGTCTACACGAAAACAAACAAGGAGGTACGAAAGGCTGCATGTCTGTGTGCACTATACTCACAAATGTTTTTTAAACAAGCAGTATGTCAATCAGCAAGCTTTCTAGTTCTGTCTGCAGCCCTCACAGAGCTGATGAGATATGCAGATCCTTCTGTGTGTTATTTTTGGTGATCAGTGGCTACTCTGAGGTGATGCCCCTGTGCCCTACAAACCCTTGAGGTCTCCAAAAAGTGACTTGGACTGACTTGGACTATGCTTTGGGCCATCCTTATGCCAAGGTCGGTTGCCCCAGAAGAAGATGAAAAGGCACAAAACAACCCTCTGACGCTAACAATTTTTACACCGAACACAGAGCCTGACGGGACCCTCAGGCCTCCTCCTCCGCCCTGGCTGGTGGCTCACCACATTTCCAGGGCTCCAGTGGTCCTTCCCAGCCCATGCCCCACGCAGGGCAGCCACCGACATCCCCTTATTGGGTTTCACCCCTTGTGGTAGCCAGGATGAGAGAACAGCTGAAAACCGACTGCTGATGGTCAAGATCCCCCCAGGGCGCTGAGGAGACGGGCAGCAGGCGCTTCCCCCAGAAAACGGTGAGATTTCAGTGTATTGTAACGGCTCCAGCCTTTTCCAGTAAAATGCATTTCTGCACTTTAATCAGCATTTTTCCTGTTGCAGAACAAAGCCAGGGGAGAAGTCTACCCAGGACCCAAACGTCTACTCGGAGCAGTGCTAATTTTAATATGTGCCTGGTGGCTTCATTATCTGAGATTACAAAGACGGTTAAGTAAAATGACATACTTTATGTTGTTTAGCCAACAGAAAATACCCCTTGGTGTGAGGAGTGTAAGGAATGTGACATTCCTCAGTATGTTAAGGCAGAAATAAGAAGCTGGTATTAGAAGAGGAAAAATCCCAGCCCTGCTGTTTCTTGCCACCCTATCAGCCTCGCTGCCCTAGGCAGGAGCTGTGTTTGCTCGCACTGGAGGGCTGCCCCCAGACAAAGCACACACAACGGCTTATAACACACATGCCCTGAGTACTGCGGTTTAGGTGACAATGAGGTCAACTCTTTACATTACAGATTTAAATAAGGCTCAATTTCTGACTTCTCCTGCTGTACTAGAATTAGAGGTGTTTGCTATTAGGAGACATATTGGGAAATGTGTGTCTTTCTTTAAAGTATACGACATGCCTCTTCTCCTTGACGATAATTGCTGGAGGAGCTGTGGAGGCCATGGTGACTAATGCTATGCCCATATGTTCTGGATGCAGCCAGTAGCACAATAATTTTTTGTGGGCAATCTTTGATCAGCTTCTGACACTGATGAGATGGAAATTAAATTTTACATGCTCTAATGGCACTGTCTGGAGAGTGCAGAGTGGAATTACAAAAAGAGACCCAGTGCAAGGAAACGTACAGAATTTGCCCTTCTGCAGCCTGCTAGAGCTTGCTGGCTGGTAAAATGCTCGTAAGGTGGAAAGGACCAACTACCACCCCTATTCTAGTCAAGTACTCCAAATGTATTGCAGACACTGGCATAACGAGAGAAACACACAACAAAAAAGAGATACGGCCATATGGTTTACCTTTAATGACTGGCCATGTAAGTAATGTCCATCTGGAGATGGAAAGCCATCAAGTCTGTGCATGATGGTTTATGTTATTTTAGAAACAGCCATGTATTTTGGATTACTTCGGAATCTTCGGGTATGCTTCAGGAATCTGGGCGTCTCATACTACCATGAAAGACCTGTCTATAGCAACTCCTTTTCATGGAAAACTGTGCAGCCCTGCCTTCCTTGGAGTTAGAAGGAGCTGCCTTATAGCCTACAGACAGCTGAACGGAGTCTGCTCTGAGAAGCTGTGTGTGTGCACCAGGCAGCAGCCCCGCTGCTTACTGTTGTTTCTGCAGTTGCCACCGCTGAAGGTGCCACCCAGCCCTTCACCACATGTCTGCTGGAGCCATTTCTGGAACAGAGCAACTCTGCCACCATGGAGGGTGGAAGCATCCAAACCCAAAGTGCCTTTGTGGAGCTATGCAAACTCTTAGACCACAACACTGTTTGCAGTACTTCTGATGGATCTTACAGTTATCTGGTCCTTTTGTCCCCTCCAGGCTACAAGTGGATTCAGAAGACTAGACAGCCCATGCAAGGTACCAAAGAGATACCTTACTGAAATCCAAAAGAGAGTCAGCCAGGCAAATCTGAGGGAGATTATGAGCAAAGCTATCATCTACCTGACAGCCCAGCAGTGACTAACCCTAACGTTGGCTCCTGTGGATCCAGGCACCCTGCCTGGGGTGTGGGAGACCTGACCCTGGTCTTCCCTATGCTGGAAGTAGATCAGCTGGCAAATGCCCCTCCATGCTGTCCCTCTCTCTGCCACCCCCTTTTCCCATAGGAGGTCTGTGTTCCTACTGTGCAGAACATGATTTTGGGAATCCCACTGAGTTATGTAGCACAGGGATTCCCCCCCACATCTAATCCAGCTGTACCCATTTTATCTCCAGTGAACAGCCAATCAAGATACCTTAACCACAGTCACTTGTAAGAAACATGCAGATTTTAACCTAAACTCTACAATTGTAAGCAATTCTGAAAAGCAATTGTTTAGAACTTCTCTAAAGAGACCCAGCTTTTTAGGAGAAAATGTTTATGAACACACAGTTACAACTCAACAGGCTCTTCAGGAGAGGTACACCCTCCTCTCTGGGGGTTGGCATCACCTCGCAGTTTCTGGATTTCCTGGACTTGCCTGGTTTCCAGGCTTCTTGGACATCTCCACTAGGCACTAGATATCACACAGCCTTGTGCAGTTATGGAGCCCTGGCCAGACCCTGCTGCACGGAGAGCAGACCTCACTGGGGCTGCTCCCAGCACACCTACAGTGGGACCAGACATGCCAGACCCTCAGCTGACAGGCATTAACATGCCACAGCAAAGCCACAAAGGCAATACTAGGTGACCCGGGTAAAGGATTTCACACAATGCCCAACATCAAACAAAAGCCTTAGGTGACTCTAATATAGAAAAAAAAATATAAATCTACTAAAAATAATCAAACTGCAAAACTCTTCCTTTTAGGCTATTTTAAGTCTGGTTCCTAGTGTAGTCCCACAGTTTCCCCATTCCCAGCTTAAATGATAACAAGGTGGAGGTAGAGGTTATTGCAGATCTGCAAACCAGAAAAGGACCGCGGAGTGCAAAGAGAAGACCCAGCCCACTGCCAGGAGAGAAGAGTATGGGTAGAGGACAGCACAAATGCAAATGGCCTTACAGCTGAAAGGGAGCAAAAGCAAATCAAACATCAAACATTCAGAGATCAATCGCAAGAGAAGCTGGACAGCTGGTAAATCTGCTCACCCCTGTGGGGCTATTGCTTCTGAACCAGTCGGGGGACTTGGCTCTAAATTAGCAGGCAAGGTTTAACACTGGCGCTGTCTGCGGGGGGATGCCCTGCACTGAGCTGCACCGGGGACTCGGGGGGAAAAGCTCTGTGTCCGGCCGGCCGGGTGGGTGCTCAGTGTGGCTGCTGCCAGCAGCGCTTGGCCACGCTTGTGATCGCTCGGCAAGGGCTCTCACAGATGACGGCAATGCCAAGGGGGAGTACAGCGAGGCAATGCCAAGCTAGATAAACGTTCTGCCTTGCTGGTGTGTGGGTAATTGAAGTTAAAGTGTAAAACCTGGTCTATTACTGACCTTTTTAAATGTCTCCATCCTTCCCTTCCACCACAGCAGGCTGGTGCTCCCTCACTGTGGAAGCCACATTTTTGTGTCAGCTTTACAGTGTTGTTACAATCAGGCAAATGACGAAAATAAAACAAAAAAAAAGAGGTACCTATTTACCTGTACGTGTCCAGCTCCTACATACCTCAAATTATTTGTTAATTGTGAGTGTTTAAAGAGAGGGGATGGAGGACTGAATGCTAAGGGGTACTGTGAGCCAATATAGCAGAGCTGCCGTTTGCCTCGTGCACTGTCAACAGAGGGCTGTTTCTGATTCTGAATATTTATAGCTGTCAATGAATAGTGTGCAAAGCTGAAAAAGCAGAGTGTGATTTGCAGTTAGCAGGGTGAATAGGTGTTGCTGGCACCCAGAAAAAACAAAGGCAAGACTTACACACTGGACCAACGTGCTAGGGAAGGCAGAGATGGGCACCAATTATGGGAGCAGCTGAAGCCATTTCTACAGAGGGGCTTCCCTAATTATACCTACACTTTACGCCTGAATAGCCCTGCCAAAACGCGGCTACGGATCTCGGTCATCATGCTGTCCTAACAGAGTTTTGGACTAGGTCACATTTTTAAAGGGGGAGAGAAATCTTTCTGTCATCACACATGAGGGAGTTACATTCATGAACAGATTAAACTCTTGACTGCCAGTCCAAAAATACACAAGATACAGTCCTTCTTTTATGCCCTCTCAAATGAAATTTGCTAATAACAGACATTAACAACTGAAGCCTTTTAAGATGAAAAGGACTCTGTATTTGTTCTCTTCATGCTTGTTAAATGTTTTAT